>NC_072740.1:12953695-13035287 GCF_026930045.1 Uloborus diversus
TCACTTCTTTGTTTTTTCTGTCGACGTCAACACATTATAAACCTGAATGGAACGACTGCAAAGTAATTATCAACACTTAAAAGCAAAATTTTTGCTCTCTTGATATCCCCCCCCCCCCCGCCGATTCCGGAAAGAGAAACAACTTAGAGAATTTTCGTATGATGACTTCAGACGCGTGGGTTGAGAAATATAAGAAAGAAAAAAATGATTCATTCATTAGCTTGCGAGTTACAACAGAAGAAGCCAGTTTTTTCAATGTTACTTCTAAGTAGCCTTTTTATTAAATTTATCATCCTTCCAGCTTCTGAGGATAAACTTTTATTTTGGTATGAAGGCTAGCTGACTCTATAATTTAAAGTCCGGTTGTTTAGTTTTGTTTAAATTATAACGAATGAGTTATTTTTGCTTGAAAAAAAGAAAATCTCGTAAATTAAATTTGTTGAAAAATAAAGAGCCATTATTAAAAACACATTTTTTTTTCTTTCATTCATTTTAGCAGTTTCTTTTTACATTTAACTGCTTCTTTGCATACTTTGAGCAATTTAATAAAAAGGTTTTTTTCCCTCCGAAAACAAATACGAGTATGCTTGAAAAATAAATTAATTACAGAAAAACAAATATAGCGTTTATGAATGCTGAAAAGTAGTAAGTATGTAGTAACTGACAACCCACCGAATCCTGAATTAATTTAACTAAACACGAAATTAGTCTTTAAAACTAAACCTACTCAGTTACGTTAGGTAGTAGTTTATAGGAGGCCCCGACTTCAAATGGTTATTAAAAATTGAGAGATCGTATATAATTAGTTAAGTATTGAAATAATTCATCGTATAGTAATTAAAATCAGTGTTTATTTTATAATTGGGTGTTTAGTTTAGTTGCTTTTTGTACTGGAATTGTAAAATAAATTTGATTTGGGTAGGAAATCGTATGTAAGTATAACCAATTATTTTTTACTTTTTAGTTCCTCTTTGTTTTTTGAAGTCGGTTCTTTTTTTATTTGAAAATAATTTTTGAACTTGTCAATAAATATAAAGTTTTTATTTTATTTTTTTAAACAAAACTACGCTGTCACTTCAAAAAAAGGGGGGGGGGAAGACAGATATCTTGGCAACAACATACAAAATAATGCAAATGCATCAAAACAATTGCTTAGTAATTGCAGCAAGAGTAATCCTCGAGTTCGTTGCACCACATTCCAAAAGCATCAGCTGCAAATGGTTGCGGTTTGTTTTATTTTATTTAGAACTATGATTCATTCTCTTTTTTTCATCTCCTTTATTGCCAATTTGCTATCATATTCTACTGTATTTATACCTAATTTGTTTCCATTACCTTGTCGTTCTAAAGCAGTTCTTTCTTCTTTCTATCTGAATATAAAAAAACAACCCAGATGATGTTCGCTTATTTGAATGAGCAAAGTGTCAACTCAAAAAAAAGGTGAAAGATAAAAATTAATATGAGCGTGTTAAAATCATAGTGGTGTAAGTCAAAAAAAATTCCAATTTGAGTCAAGAATGGATTTGGTTGGGTTGTTCTTTAGTTACGCTATTAAGTAGGACAGTTGCGAAAAAATGTAGTACAATATATTGGCTACTGAGAACGCAAAAAATTATGCACTAACATGAGCTGCTGTTGAAATGAGAATGATCTAAAGACGTATTTTAGGTTGGGGGTAAAAGCCCCGCGCGGGGTAAAAACCCGCACCGACTTTTTCACCTGGCCGCCTTGGAGTGAGAAGTTTACTTTTAGGTAGTAGGTTTGTCCTATTAAAATCTATTGTGTCATGAAAATTTGTCTTTACCAGGCAATCCAGACACGAGAAAAAGGGGTAACTCTGTTTTTTACTACTTTGATCTAACTTTTCTAAAGTATTATTTGAACATTGAAAAATGTAGGATTTGAAAAGAATAATCAAGGAGTAACACGTTGATACTGCTGCGTTCAAGTTTCACCTTTGAGTAAAAATAGTTATTCTAATGTCTGTTTGAAAACAACAAGGAGCGTTTTTCATAAATTGGCAATATGGGGAAAATCCCCGCAGATGTTTTGGGGCAAATCCCCGCATCTCCAAAAGTGTGGAAATTTGCTCCATTGCGCTTAAAATTGTAATTTTTGAACTTTTATTGACATTTTTGTTTAGCATGCGTTTTGTGCAGTTTATTCTACTTTAAAAATAAATTGTTGGTGGACATTTATTCATAAAAGTTTAATTTGGATAGGATTTTTATGCATAAAACCTTACGTCTATTTAAACTCAAATATGTTTCCAATGATGTAATATAATTTCCTTTTTTTTTTGTTCATTTACGTACGTATGATTTTCTGTCTCAGTACTTATAAAAGAAAACAATTTGAAACCATGAGAAATGTCAAGCTTAATGAAGCACTTAATTAATTGCCACCGTTTCTGCGTTCTGTACGGTAGACATTAAAAATCGGTTCAAATAGATCGAATAAAGAAATCTCTGAAAAATGGAACAAAAGTGTGGGATTATAAAAAAGAGAGATTTCTCTTCACTTTGAGTAACAGTGCTGGGAAAAACCGAAAACTTATCCCTGCGCAATGTGGCCAAGATAACTCCAATATGCCAAGAAGGAGAAGGCTATGTAAAAGGGTTTTTTTTATTAAAAAAAATATTCCAGTAGCCAGCAAATTTACTGAGACACAAAGTCATTCATTGTAAATGAAGACATAAATTAAAAAATTGTCGTAACCTCACAGGACAGCATGGTTTCACAACACAATAACTGTTTTAAGAGACTAAACTGGGTGAACTATATGCTACGTAGGTACCTATAGTTGCAGTGAAACTAACCTGGCAGCGTCGCGTCGTAATGCTCTGATAAGAATCAAGAGAGCCTTCATTATGCAGCCAGGTTAGGTTCGTCCCAACTATACATAGCTTAGCTTCAGTCAATTAAGTTATTTTTCATAATGCGGCTATCATATTTTCCCACGTTAACTGAATCCTTCTTTTGTGGAGACGGAATCATTTTTGTACTAGTTTTTAAAAAATCATGTTTAAATTTATTAGATGTTCGAGTTCAATACTGATGAATAACAATAAACCAATGACACTATTAGTGTTGTCAAATGTTTTCATCAAGCAGTCACTGTTATTATTCATTCATCTTGAATGGGGTAAAGACCCGCATTGCGGGGCTTTACCCCATTTTATGGGGTAAAACCCCGCAATTTTGATATTCAACTAAATTGTTTATTTCTGGATAATTACAAATCAGACAGAGTTTGAATTCGGTGGAGTTTTAGTTAACAAACCGTTCTACAACCCTAATTAAAAAAAGTGGGAAAATCTATCCTTTCTTGACCATGATGTTATAGAAACTGTAAATCGCGGGGTTTTACCCCCCACCTACCCTAAGTCAGTTTCCATGTCACGCATTCGACCACGAGCAAAAATTTTACGTTTTGCTTTAATTCATTACAGTCCTTACATGCCGGACCAAATTAACACATGGACACCTAGGGCCGAAGCCCAGGTCATCAAATCTGAATCTAAAATTTTAAAACATGTAGTAATTTCATGTCACTTCATAGCACGAGCAATGCAAATATACGAGGCATGTTTTTAAAGTAAGGTCCGTTTTGAAATAAAAAAAGAACGAGTACAGGTAGAGCACAGAAATTTATTGCACAAAAATCTACCACCCTTACGCTATTTTTCGACATTGCTCCCGTGATTTTCCAAGCATTTGTCATAGCGTGGTACAGGTTTTTTTATACCTATTCGTACAAAGTTTCCGCCGGTGTAGTCACAACCATGAGGACTCTTACAGGGATTTTACTGGGACGCTTTTGAACATCATCTGGTCTGCCCCCACCTCGCTCGCAGCAACTTTCATTTGTTTCGGCATCTAAAGTCTTTCTTAGGTGGTCTGTGGCGCAACAGTAATAATGAGCTCAGAGAACATGTTACCCCATGGTCGACTATACAGGCGGCAAATTTCTACGAATAGGTATACAAAAACCAGTACCACGCTATGACAAATGCTTGGAAAATCACGGGAGCAGTGTCGAAATATAGCTTAAGGGTGGTAGATTTTTGTGCAATAAATTTCTTTGCTCTATCTGTACTCGTTCTTTTTTTATTTCAAAACGGACCTTACTTTAAAAACGTCCCTCGTATTACTCTATAATTAAAAAAATTAATTTGAATTTTGACATCTTGAATTCAAATTATGTTTTTCGCAACCACGAGTGAGTGTGTGTATGTAGGCGTGTGTTTGTGTGTGTGGCGGGAAGAGGTATGTGTGTTTGTGTGTGGGGGGGATATGTGTATGTGTGTGTAGGCGTGAGTGTGTGGGTAGTTGTGTGCATGTGTGTTTGTATGTGTGGGGTGGGGGGGGGTGTACGCATGTGTGTTTGTGTCTAAGTGCAGGCATGAGTGTGTGGGTAGTTGTGTGTGGGGTGTGGGGGGGGGGTTGTGTATGTGTGTGTAGAAATGTGTGTTTGTGTCTGTGTGCAGGCATGAACGCGTGGGTAGTTGGGTGTATGTGTGTGCGTGTGTGTGTGTGGGGTGGGGTATGTGTATGTGTGTAGGCATATGTGTTTGTGTCTGTGTGCAGGCATGAGTGTGTAGGTAGGTGTGTGTGTATGTGTTTGTGTGTGTGTATGTATAGGTGTCTGTATGCATGCGTGTGTGTATGTGTTTGTGCAAGGTCGTATCCAGAAAAATTTTTCGGGAGGGGCCCTGATTAGCACATTGCCCTAACACACACACATATATAGTATACATAGATACACCAAACGCATAAAAATGTTAACATAGAAGACTTTTTGTCTCGATTTTTAATGATTCCACTGTTTGGACTGTTGTTATTTTATTTTAATTTCTTATTATTTTTCTTATTCACCTTGTAGTGGTAAGGATAACAGGAGAGTGTCCCTTTAAGTCGGATGTAGAACATCCATAATTTCAGGGGGTCCGGGGGTTTTCCCCCGAGAAATTTTTGGAAAATAAATCTGTATTTTGAGGCCTTATACTAGGTAATTGAGACTACAAAAATATGAAAAAAAAAAAAGCAAAGTCTTTCAAAAGTTATACATTCTTTTGCAAATCAAAATCAAACACAATAAAAATTGCCTGCTCGACAAATCATGGAAATTAATGGACAGAGAGGAAAAACGAGAGAGGAGAAAAGAGAAGCACCCCGTCATCTGCTCATATCGGCTTTTAGTGAAGTTTGTTTTTGATCACAAACCCTACTCCCATTTTTTGTTTCATTTAATGCCCTGCAGTATGAAAATTCTACAAAATAGTTTAAAAGAAATGGTGCAGACATTCAGAAAATAAGAACAGAAGAGTAATATTCTGGCCATTTGGAAAATTCATACTTTATTTTCTTGTGAAGATACAAAATTGAAGAACTTTTCAAGGAATTTCAAAAATTTAAATACTTTTCAAAGACTCTCGAACAGTTGAAATTATTTGAAGCTCTTTATTTACACTTTTCAGAAGTTGATTGCACAGTCTTACAAAATGATTATAACTTTGTAGGACACACCCGTTTTAAGTTAAAAAATAAATGCAACGAAATATTTCTCGAATCAAACTTTTTTTTTTTTTCAATCACGCAGAAAATGAAAGAGAGTAGAGAAAGTGTTTTTTTTTTTTCCTCATACTTAAGGTATTGCAGTATGCAGTTACTTAACAGTATGCAGTAGAGGTAAGAAAAAAAAAAACAAGCAATAACAAAAGAACTTCCATGATACTGAATTCGGCATTAAATAAATGCAAGACTTGAAACATATCAGTCACAAAAATGATCCTGAAAATTATGCTACAAAAACGCGAGAATCGTGATTTTTGCATTTTTTACTCAGGTTGTATCAAGGAGCTGAATTTGGCATATTTTGGTAACAAGATACTCGCCTAATCGGAAACTAGGGGTCCAGCCTTTGGGAGTCCCCGGCTCGAAATCAGTACAGTGTAAGTTTTATAAGAGTTATAGGGGGAAGACGGCAGGGTCGTGCACAGAGGGGAGAAGGGATACCTGTTGGCCCGGGCCCGAGCTTAAATGGGACCCAATATTTTTAAACCTAGGGTTGAAAATATGGGTAAACAATATGGATTGGGCCCAAAAAAGACATTTGTGACAGCCCCAAAATTTCTGTGCAAGCCCCTGGAGGAGGAAGTGCACAGATGTCAGTTTGGTAGACTTGAAAAACAACGAACTGACAAAGGGCCTGCCTTAGACCTGGACTGCCCTGAATTGAATTGGGAAAGAGAGCAGGAAGTCCTAATTAACGATCTGAGTTTCAAGTGTGCCTTGCGGCTAATGAGAACTAGAACTGCTTTTTCTGTATTTCTTCAAAATATTATAAATTTTGAATAATAGCAAAATTAAGAATAAAAAAAACTTTGTTATTTTCCTTTTCTGGCATTAGGAATTTAAAAAAAAAAAAAAAAAAAAAAGCTTCTGTTTTACGGTACAAAACATTTTGGGTTTCGGGGGGGGGGGGGCGGGCCCGTCAGGCCCCCCCCCTCTGAATACGGCCCTGTGTTTGTGTGTATGTGTGTGTAGGTGCGTATGCGTGCGTGTATTTGTAGGATATGGACACAACCTGGAGATGGTTTTCGCTAGAGGAGCAGCATCGGGAGGGGCCGACCGACGGTGGTGCTGCAGAGGGAGGTGGGGGGAAAATGAAATCAAAGGACGCCAAAAACAGTCAAATGAGAACAATAAGCAATCGTGATTGCTCAAAAAAACTTTCACAAATTTAAAGCATTTCTTACAGTAATTATATTGTACGGGGGGGGGGCTGCAAATAAACATTCCCTGGCCACAAAAGTCATACTTGGGTCCTACTTGCATGTATTAGACTTACTTTCACAAAACCCACCGTAAACGTAAAATGCGACAGTGGTGTAAATCATTTCAAGTTACTTTAAAACAATTACAAGTAGAGTAATTGCGCTCAGCAGGCTAGCCAACTCATCAAAATATCTCAATAACTGAATAGAATAGAAAACTCTCGATTTGTGCCGTCATATAGCTTACACCATGTAAATTTATAGCTAGGATATAGTCAACCTTGGAAGGCAGGTGGTTTTGTAACCTAAAGTAATTGTTTCAGGAAAGTGCGCACTCTTATTTTCAAATGTTAATTCATTCATAATGGCTGCTAAACGTTTAGTTAAACGTAAAATACGCTTAGCTGTACGTTCATGCATTTGTTTATTCTTGCAGCGCTTTGTTACGCCAATTATAATGCATTCAAGTCCAACATGGCAGTGAAGGGTAATGGCTATTACGTGAACTCAGCATATGACACTAGCTTCAGTGATTTAAATCAGCTCACAATGATGAATATCAGCTGTCTGATGATGATCCAGATGATTTGCTTCCAACCGAATAGGTTATGCGGAAAGAAATTTGCAGTTTTTTGCAGAGAATTCGGGACAGATAACGAGGTGTGATTTCACTGTAGTCAATAAAGGAAACTAGAAGGACTTGACACAATATTTGTTTTTTTATTTTCCATTTTTGTAGAATAGTTAAAACGAAATAAATATTATACAAAAAAAAAAAAAATAAATAAATAAAATAAATAATAATAATAATTTGAGTTTTGACATCTTGAATTCAAATTATGTTTTTCGCAATCACGAGTGTGTGTATGTGTGTGTGTTTGTGTGCAGGCATGAATGTGTGGGCGTGTGTGTGTGTGTGTAGGTGTGTGTGTATGTATGCGTGTGTGTATAGGACATGGACGCAACCTGGAGACGGTTTTCGCTAGAGGAGCAGCATCGGGAGGGTCCGGTCGACGGGGGTGCTGCAGAGGTAGGCGGAGGGAAAATAAAATCATATTACGCCAAAAACAGTCGAATGAGAACAAGAAGCAATGTGATTGCTCAATAAATAGTTTGCCATTTTGCGCATTATTATGGCTAAAAATAATAGCATAAGTAGAAATCGTACAAAAATATTTAATTCATCACGTCTGCAAATGGGTCAAGTGTCCCTAGAGCTAGAGAGACTTAACCCAACACCTAAGGAGACATGACCCCCCTCATGAATGTTAGAAGACTCATAGATATTGAAATCAAAAACGCAAGTTTGATAATGTTTTTTGCTTTGATAAGTGATGCTTGAAGTGAATGAACAAGTGTTCACTCTTTAGGTGAAATGTCACAGATCTTTTAAAAATTAATCTTATTGCACATCAGCACAAAAGTAGAAGTCTAATTCAAAACTTATCAGCTGAGACCTAAACAAAATTTCAGTTATTTTATCAAGAAACAAATCATTGGGCTTAAAGATCATTAGTATTTTAGTTATTTGTCAAATAAAAACAATTTATTAAACCAAAATATTTTAGTTATTCTTTAAGTAAAAAAACCCCTTCATATTCACAAAATTAAAGTTATTGCTTAAATAAAAGCCAAACATTAAGGTCTAAATCACAATATTTTAGCTATTCATAAGCAAAAATTTATTGGAAAAAACACCAAATTATTCTTTGGGTCAAGTCTCCCTTGTTAACTTAATTCAAAGCTCCCTAAGATAGCTTCCTCTTGTATACCTTAAATTTTTAGCAACTTAGATCAATAAAACCAAATCATTAGCCCTAAATCACTGACCTTATCTATTCAAAAGCAAAAATTCATTGAAAAAACATCAAATTAAACAAAAACATCAAATTAGTCTTTGGGTCAAGTCTCCCTCGTTAGCTTGGGGTCAAAGCTCCCTAGTTAGCTTTCTTTCGTTTACCTTAAATATTTAGCAACTTAGGTTAAAGTTACATAAAACTACTGTATATTAATAGATAGCTAGAAAAGTGACTAAAACATATATACTTTAAAATTCATTTCCCTCAAAACTGGAGGATAAAATCTAAAAAATTTCAAAATCTTCAAAATTTACTTTTTATGTGCATTATCATTTAACACTGAATTTCTTAAAAACCACTGATAATTCTGAAATAGCTTACCCCTGCAAACTACTGTTGTGTGACTGGTCAACCAATAATATGACTAAAATTTTCCCTAAAAATCCTTTTCATGGAAAAATTCCTCATTGGGTAAGTCTCCCTATGGGTCAAACCTCCCTAGTTTCCCCAATGTGGAAAGTAGTTACAACCCAGACAGCCACATATCTCCAAACTACTTCCTATAGATATCTAAGGGATAACAAGCTGAACATTGACCTTATCCAACAGATATCTATAGCATATCCGAATGTCCAAGAGAATATCCACCAGAGGTAAAAAGGTTGCAACGTCTGGAATCCAAGCGACGTCGAGATATCTCGATCTCCCTTGGATATGCTGGAGATATGGAAGGGAGGTTTTGGATAGCTCTTGGATATGCTATAGATATCTCTTTCATGTTCAAACGATATTATATCCAGATAGCTCTAGGATATCGTATAGTTATGAAATAGATATGCATTTTAAATCTCGTAGATGTATATGAGATATCAAAAGCGACGTTCTTTGGATTTGATGTAGTTTTAAATATACTTTAAAGCTGTAAGCAAAATTACAAGTTTAAAAATCGCATTTTTTTGTATTAAAAAATAAATTATTTATAAATATCTTCATTTTCAAATCCCAATGCAGTTATAACAGCCCATTTGCTGATAATATGAGTAAAAGTGTTGATATTTATAACTAACTCATCTGTTAATACATAAAGTTATGATTTTTAAACCTGTAAATTTTCTTACAGCTTTAAAATATTAAACAAATTAGTAACATGTCTTTCACTGTATATTCTTACGAATATTTTTAATTTCCACAATATTGTAAACGATGTCTTATTGTTCAAATAGTATGAAGTTGTAAAGATTTAGGGCTTTAGAAATCAAAGTTTTTTTAAACTTATGAATAAGTTATTTATAAATATATACAATTTTACAGGCTCAATGCAGTATAACAGCCATGTTATTGATAGTTATTTATAAATAACTTATTTATTAATACAAAAAAATGAGTTTTTATATCTGTCTTACAAACTTTGTAGTAATTACTTACAGATTTCCTCTTTTTTTTTCTTTCATACAAAAGATGAGTTTTCCCTCATTTCTCCTCCAATAATATAAAGAAAAAGTAATCATAACTAAAATAATAGCATTGTGACTGAATTTAGGTAATGTTTAATTTTTAAATAAAAAAGGTCTTTTAGCATAAAATTCAAGATTTATGTCAAACAAAGCAATAAACAATGTTTGCTTTTATGCTAAACAGTTAAAAACGTACTAAAGCAAAATTAAAAAAAAAAAAAAACTTCAAAGTAAAAATTACCATCTCTTAATTTTATTTTGTTCTTGAGAACTCTTTTTTCAATTATTATTTTCATTTTTGGAAGTTTACATATTTGGTCATTGGTTTTTGCAACTTCAATTTAATAAAAATTCCCTGCATTTTCCAGAGTTGTAAAAAGATCATTAAAATTTCCAGGACTTTTGAATTTCCTGTACTCTCCCTGCTTTTTCAGGTTTCTCTAACCCTGTATAATCAAATTATGTACATTGTGTTTGGAACTGTAATCTTGACTTCATTCTACTTTTTGAGAAGCTGAAAAATTATATCGTATAACAATTTTATAATACATAAAAATTATATCTTATGACAAATATTTTAGTGAAATGAATCCTTTTATTAAAAATTTAGAGAAACCGACAGAAATAGCTCAAAGATCTTTATTTACATACACATAAACAAGTACTGTACATTAAAAAAAAAAAATAATAGATTGGGAAGACTAGTATCTACAGCTGATCTTTGACCAGCCATCTTTGAATTATGCCTGGCCTTCGCATGGCGCATGAAGTTATCTAGTTATGATACAAAAATAAACAAGTTTATGCTAGAAAAAAAATTCAACCGTTAAACCATTATGTTAGTTTTGCTAAAAAAAAGAACATAGTTATGTCAAAAACATATTATAACGGTTGAAAAGAAATGATGCTAAATAATTGTTCACCTACAAATTTTATTAATACGAATTATTAAGCAAAGCAAAGCATAAAATCACAGCTAAAATTCAAAATAATTAGAATGCAAATTAAACCAACGTATATCAAAAATATATGCACGATAACATGAAGAAATAAACTAATACAAATTAATACATAATACAAACTCAAAGTATCGAGCACAGCGATCGTTTGCGTTCAAAACAGAACACAAGAAGCCAGAGAAGTAGCGTGGCTGCTCGACTCGGACTGATTAACCACGTTTTGTAAATGTGGAGAGCACGAGGCCTCAAGCGTTTAAGTTACAGTTAATTAACACTATGCCACACATTTCAATGCAATAAAAAATATTGTTTTTTAACTAAAACATGGAAAATAAAACAATTTCACGCAGATGTCTGAATGTAAATAAACCCTACAATATCTATAAGTCAAATATCTAAGAGATAGCTTGAAAAAGATATATCCTAGACATTTGCTATGTAACATGAAGGTTATCGAATAGTTATCTACAGGATATCCAAATATCTATATCTGAAACATGTAAAAGTCTGGATATCTCACAGATGTGGAAAAGATCCAAATCCACGATTTGGATATTCCCAGATGTCCAGTGGATATCCGAATATCCATATCTAAAACATGTAACAGTCTGGATATCTAGTAGATATTAGAAACTCCAAATCCATGACTTGGATATTCTTGGATGTCTGCCAGATAACTAAAATATCCAGCAGATATCTCGATATGTGGTGGATCTTTTTGGATGTCTAACAGATATTTGTGGTTGTCTGGGAAAAAGCCGCATGTACTAGTCAAACCCACATGGAAAGGTATGAATATATGAATAGCTCACACTGTTGTGACGTATATAGATGCAAATCAGTCCAAGAATCAAAGTGCTGAGGCTTATTCATTTAAAAAAAGTTATGAAACACACTAAAATATATACGAACTACTTGATAAAATTTCACAATAAACTTTTCGCCGGATTGAAGTTTTTACTTCCTTTTACAAAAATGGAAGTATTGTATTCGCGAAAAATTTTTCACTCAAAATCGGCCTTAATTTCCATTTTTCTCACCCATGAATGAATGTTGAGTTTTTTTTCGACCCTACCACACGTGGATATATGCCTAGAAACGTACAGACACTCGAAATAATTATTTTGGCGACCCCCGAGTTAATTACAACGAATTTTCTCGTGACTTCCGTATATACGTATGTATGTGCGTATGTGTGTATGTATCTCGCATAACTCAAAAATGGTATGTCCTAGAAAGTTGAAATTTGGTACGTACACTCCTAGTGGGGTCTAGTTGTGCATCTTCCCTTTTGGTTGCATTCGGATGTTCCTAAGGGGGTCTTTTGCCCCTTTTTGGGGGGAAATCATTGTTATTTTCGATGTAAACTCAAGTGGTGTTATAATTTGGCGGACACTTGGCGATATATCTCCAGTTTTTTGGTCGCCAAGATTTGTCGCCAACTTGGCGACAAATATGGCGATTTTTTTTTTTTTTTTTGGTTTCGACTTGGCCACTGTTGGTGATATTTAGAGAGTAAACTATTGAATCACATCAAAATTGCCAATAATGGGAAAATAACATTAAATTGGAGAAAAAGGAAGTCATGTGATGCACACATCAGCTCGTTTTAAAGTAAAGAAACGTGCCACTTTCTCGAGTGGGTTTAAACTTCCAACCTTTGAGTTAGCCGATTGCTCTACAGGGTCTTCGCGCTGGATGATTTTTTTACGATCAATACAAACTAAGCTCTACATAGGCACTTTGGGGGAAAACAGCAAGTGGAACGCTGTTATATGTCGTTTTCATTAGTTCATTCGCGCGGCAAGGTGCGAAAAGATGGGGAATAGGTGGAGATGAGGATATAAGTAACCATTGTTGCAACACCTGTGGCAAGTAGTGACAACACGTGCTACAAAACGAAGATATAAAATCGATTTTGTTTCTTTGCCACTCATATCATATCAATGTAACTAATTCGATGTACAGTCAATTCTCAATAACACCAAGTCCCAAGGGACAGGCTAAAACCTTCGAGTAATCAGTACTTCGAGCTATCGAAAGTTCCCTTCCCAGCCTTCTGATGAATATTTTTTATTTTCTTTTTCAGGAATAGCGCATAATGGATTTCTATAGCCCTTATAGTTTGGATTAATGTAATTATTAGTACTACGCGAAAATATCTTTGCAGAGAATAAATTTTATTAAGATGCTTTGAAAAAGGCACTTATTTTTGACTGCTTACATTTTTTGTCGCATTTTAAAACGTCACTAAGTTTGTATGTCGTAGGTCCAATTTCTTCTCTCTTGATTTCAGTTCATATTGCATTTATACGTCATTTTGTCCTAAAAGCAGATTATTTAAATCATCCAGAAAATAAAGACTACCTTTTTTCATTTTTGCCAAAATTTTAAGTCTCTCAAATATTAGAAAAATTAGAATGAAATTTAGGTCGTCAGCCAAAGCAATAAATTGCTGTACCCGATATTTTTCACTCAATTTTACAATACTACGTGCATCAAGAAGCACTATTGCGTAAATTATTCTCTTCACACAAGCTGATAAGCAAAGCAATATGTTGAAGGGGGGGGGGAACTTACTTACTTTGTCTGCATTTTTTATACATAAAATGAAAACAAAACTTTCCTTAAAACTTCGACTTAAAAGAAATATATTCGAGATATCGAGACAACTTTGTATTGGAAAAGTAAATTTATTTGGGACCAAACAAAAATTTCAAGATAACGGAAGATTCCAGTTATACGGATTCGAATTATCGAGAGTCGACTGTATTTCGCCCTCAAAACAGAAGTAAACTCAATCTTTTGAATACTTAAATTACTATGTGAAGTTTCTTTCGCAAAGACAGCAATTTTCCAAATCGAAAGTTTGCGTTGGAACCCCGCATCTCCTCTTTACGAATATTGTATGCGGGGGGAAAAAAAAAAAAAAAACGAATAGTCCAATTTTAAAACAGCGAAACAAAAATCAGCAGAACGTGAAAACTTATAGATTGAAAACAATTCCAGCAATCTTTAGTCTCTTAGAAAATTACATCCAACAAATACTATCGTGAAGTTGCGTTTAACAAGAATATAGTCTTTCCTCTTACTAATGTAGTCAGGGGTGCCTATCCCCAACCAAGGGGGATGGCGTAACTCCTTAAATGCTGCGTAGCGCCCCTCTAAGAACATAACTCCCTCCCAAAATGAGACAAAAGCCCTGTATCCCCCCTCTAAAAATTTCAAAGGCACAGTGCTCCCCCACTTAGAGACCTCTGTATTAGTACACTGCTCAGGGGCGGACAGGGTCCCTCAAGAGGCCGTAGACCTTGGCCTCCAAAGGACACAAAAAAAAAAAAAAATGCACAGAAATTTAAAAAAAAAAGGGTATAAAAAATGTAAAAAAAAAAAAAAAACGACGGCACACGTTTACGAGTTTAAAGAAAAGGGGGGGGGGGGGAGTTGCACCAAAAAATAGGATAATTTTTTTAAAGAAGATTTGAAAAATAAGGAAATTTGCACACAAAAAAAAAAATAAATTAAAAAATAAATTTTAAAACGTGTTCAGACTTGAAGGAGCATAGGCGCGAGGGCGGGTGGGCCAGTCCGCCCCTGACACTGCTTTTTACCGTACGAAGCCTTACTTGAATTCCTATTAATTTATTAAAAAGTTACTTTTAAATACTGAGTGAAACAACCTCTTTATTAATTGGCAATTACTTTAACGAGCTCAAGTGTTCGCATGCAAAATTAGTATTCTTTCGACAAAGAGCACTTTACTGCTTCGCTGATTACACCTTTTATGCATTCAAAGTGAGCGTAATTAGTGAAAGCTATGTTCCGCACATTTAAATCAATCCAAGGATTCAGTCCGAAGTTCTTGATACCCCCAACTGAATATTAACCAAGCATGACGCTTAACGGATCTAACAGTCAGAGCGTCGGTGTCTTTTTTCCCTGTAAACCATTGTGTGCGTAAATGGTACTCATGTATAGTGACTCACGATTTAGGCCTTCTCCTACCCTGTTTTGTGTTGTCTTTTTTTTTTTTTTTTTTTTTTTCATGGAGAAGCTTGAAACGCTTTTGAAACTTCGATGAAACAGTATAATATCCGGTGACGTCGTAAATGAGTGTTGCGAAACCAGTTTCGAGTTTGGAATAGGAGGTTTGCAAACACTGAGCCTAGAATTAGTTGAGGGTTTTATTTCATTATAGTTGGGAAGGGAAGGAGGGGATGATTATGTGTTACGTGCAAGTGGGCAACTAGGTTGAAATTAAGAGTGAAAGTGAATGTTAGATATTATCAAGGTCCTACAAAGCCTGGACGACTAAAAATAAATGTTGGCGACTAGTTTTTTTTTTTTTTTGAGCAATCACGATTGCTTATTGCTTTCATTTGACTGTTTTTGGCGTCCTATCATTTTATTTTCCCACCGCCACCTTCCGCACCATCACCGTCGACCGGCCCCTCACGATGCTGCTCGTATGGCGAAAGCCGTCTCCAGGTTGCATCCATGTCCTACACACACGCGCATACATACACAACTACACACACACACAAACACATACACACACACCTACACCCACACACACATACACACACGCATACATACACAAAGACTTATACACACGCATACATACAGACACCTACACATACACACACAAAAACATACACACGCACATACACACAACTACCCACACATTCATGCCTGCACACAGACACAAACACATATGCCTACACACATACACACACAATCACACATACACCTACACACACATACACAAACACATACACACACAAACACTTATACACATGCATACATACAGACACCTACACATACACACACACAAAAACATATACACACAACTACCCACACATTCATGCCAGCACACAGACACAAACACACGTGCCTACACACACATACACATACCCCCTACACACAAACACACATACCCCCACACACAAACACACACGCCTACATACACACACTCGCGAAAAACATAATTTGAATTCAAGATGTCAAAATTCAAATTAATTTTTCTTTTTTTTTTTTCTTTTTCTTTTTTCAGAAAAAGAATCTTACAAAAACCATGTAATACTGAAATAATTTTTTTTCGTCTAAATTTTTTCCTGGCTCCTAACTAGCAAACCTTACGTTGCTGTAACAATCACTTCATTTGAAGCAGCAATTGAAACATAGTGAAACATGTTTCATGGCAAATGAATTAATTACCCGCGTCCCCTCGTTATCGAAATACAAAGACTTCAAGTTTTTCGACATTAAAAAAAAAGGCTCCAAATTTAGCTAGAAATGAATTGACACTTAAACAGCAGCTTGTAGCTTGGTTAACATTCAAAGATCATGAGATTCTGATCAATGGTTTCAGAACCTTTTATTTCTCATTAAATGTGGAGACTTCTTAAAATTTCTTCCGACATTAAGACATTATATTTCGATAACGGGGAGACTAGGGCAAATGATTTATGCGTCGTGAAGCATGCTTCACTATGCTCTTTCAATTGCTACTAACTTTAAAATTTTTATTATCACACTATTCGTATGGTAACCCTGTTAGAAACATTATTACTTTTGAAAATAAACAGTTAAAAATTGGGCGAAAAATTGTTCTTATCGAAAAATGAACTACCCGTTCATTTTTATACTAAAATGCATCATTTATACGTCGTTTTCCTCTCCCGTAAATTTAAAAAATGTCTGATTTTGTCTAATTTTTCTAGTTTCTATTGAAGTTATACTTCTTTCAGGTATAGAAGGACAAATAAAGGGCAGAAAAAAGAACTGATTTAATTTGTCAAAGCACTAGTGTTAGTGATTTCATGAACTTAATTCAATTCACAATGGTATGATCAATGGCAATCAGCACGAAAGAACGACTCTAAAATATTTTTTTAAATTAAATACCTACAAGTTTCATTTAAGTGTATTAGTAATGCAATTACATTAATAACTGGAGATATGCTAGGTAAGTATTTAAGATATAGTACAGTAAAAGTGTGATTTCTTTCTCATAAAACATACTTTAAAACTGAATCAACGTCCTTAGTGTAAAACTATTACGGACTAGTTGAAATTAGTTATATTTAAAAAAAATAAAAAAAATTAGAACCTTACAACTCAAATATTCGCACAAAATTTGAATTCCTAAAGTAAAATTTGAAAAAAATCAAAGTGGTTTATCAACGTTTCGATTACATGTTGTTTTACGCCGCACTGTGGAGCGAAAACGCCAAAAGCACTTAAAAGTGTTTTTAAACCTGTCTCGCTTGTTTGTTTACTCAGGCATGTTATAATGGATTTTTTTCCATTTGTTTCGGCTCAGGGTCCAAAGTTCACAGGTTTACGCAGCTAATTCCTTTTCAGGGTCTTTCTACAGACCATTGATGACTAATTAATATTAATTTCTAGGAGGACATAAGAGGATATTTTTTGTAGAGCGTTTTGAAAAAAATTACTTTGAATTCCCCAGTTTTCGATGCTGATCAAAACCAATTATCTGTTTGAATATTCGATTCTTCTTTTTTTTTTTTTGCTCTTTTACTATCGTCGGACACGAGAGAAATTAATTATACCCGTCATTAATAAGAATATATATATATATATAGATTGCTTAAAAGCAATGTGTTTAAATCCCCTTCATTCATGGTTCTTCACCCTCTAAAGGCCATCTTTTGCTTTGTAGTGGACGAAGGGTTCTAAAATTCCAGTTCTGATTGCCTAAGATATAAGCCTGTGCAAATATATTAATCCGCAATTGGTTGAATATAGAAAAAAACAATACCCTTTTAAGTTGTTTTCGCCCCACTGTGCGCCGGTTCGTTGAAAGACGTATAACTGATGATTCACTGTATGCTGCCGTGCTAAGCACAAAAGTCGTATCTGCACTTTTTGTCAAAATTGAGTTATTGCCACGAGGTGGTTCTTTGTAACATATTTTACCTATGCACAATGTTTTCTGGTCATTTGTGAATAGGAAATTTTTATTTATTTATTTATTTATTTATTTTATTATTATTATTATTATTTTTTTTTTTTGTTTTGTAAAAGTGGAATCTGAATTAAATATATGAAGGCGTAAAACTTTAAATAACAGTTTCTATTTTTTGAGCTCAGCTGCAGATACGACTTTTGCGCTTAGCACGGCAGTATGAGACTGAGGTGCTCTGACTGAGATCTTTCAAACATTATCAGACTAGTCAGTCAAAAGTTATTTTGGGGCAAACACATTTCCTGCATCCCTTAAACAAACTTAGCTATCAACGTTTTATTTCGAAATCTTTATTGAACTAAATTATTTCATTTTTTGAACAATTTTTGTGTTTAGGTACGTCTTTACGAGCTTTTTTAATGGTTTGTTTTATTTTCTACTTTTTTTATTGCTTTTTACTTCCTTTTACAAAAAAAGGAAGTATTGTATTCGCGAAAAAAATTTCACCCAAAAATCGGGCTTAATATCCATTTTGCTCAACCCCGAATGAATGTTGAGTTTTTTTTTCAACCCGTCCACACGTGGATATGTGCCTAGGAACGCACAGACACCCAAAATATCCATTTTGACGATCCCCGAGTTAATTACAACGAGTTTTCTCGTGACGTCTGTATGTGCGTATGTGTGTATGTATGTCGCATAACTCAAGAATGGAATGTCCTAGAAAGTTGAAATTTGGTACGTAGACTCCTAGTGGGGTCTAGTTGTGCACCTTTGTTTTTGGTTGCATACAGATGCTCCAAAGGGGGGTCTTTTGCCCCTTTTTGGGAGGAAATCATTGATAATTTCGATGTTAACTCAAGTGGTGTTATAATTTGGCGGACACTTGGCGATATATTGCTAGTCTTTTGGTCGCCAAGTTTTGTCGCCAACTTGGCGACAAATTTGGCGATTTTTTTTTAAGATCCTGGTTTTAATTTGGCCACTGTTGGTGATATTTAGAGAGTAAACTATTGAAACATATTAAAACTGCCAATAATGAGAAAATGAAATTAAATTGGAGTAAAAGGAAGTCATGTGATGCACACACAAATCAACTCGTTTTCTTGACTTTTATGGGAACATAGGCTAAATGTACTGTTAAGTTGATTTGACTAATTTTCTCCAATGTTGATTTCAGGACAGGCCCGGATCTGCGTACCCGCAGTGCGGGAGGGGGGGGGGGGCACTTCCTTAAAGGGGCCCAACGGTATAAGATATTGGAAAAAAACTAGAGCACTAAGACTTATTAACGTTGCAAATACAACACTGCTGGCCTCTGGGGAGGGGCCCTGCAGATTTTGTTGCAGGAGGGCTCGAAATGTATAGATCCGGACATGTTTCAGGAGATACGAAACCCTGATAATACAAGATCCGATTTAGGTCGACCTACCCTCATCGAATTTTTTAATACATTGTACATAAAAATGTAAATAAAATTTTTACAAACACGATGGTACAGGGTTGTCTAAGCAAAAAGTGGTCCAATCATAAGATTGTCGCGATTAAAAATTTCAATAATTGAGTATTTCTGCAGATTTTCTGAAAGTAACTTCAAGTTAAATTCAATTTTCATAAATCCGCAAAATCTCTGCAGAATTTTGTAAAGGCATCACATAATCATTATTCCGTCAAAAATGTCGAATTTTGAGCAGAATTTTTCGTCATTTGCGGGAAATTTAAATCTACTTCTACAAGTAATTAAAAAAAAAAAAAAAAAAAACTACAGATTTGCAGATTCCCAAATTTGAAGGTAGTACCTACAGACAATCTGCAGAATTACTCAATTATTGAAACTTCAAATTGCGTCAGTTCAGATTTGTTTACTAACTTCTGTCATGTAAAAGAAGTATCAGTTTCAAAACTTCCCCATTGCTTTTGTAAGTATTTTCTCCGAACTTGAACTCTCCTTAATAAGAACATCTTCGATACCCTGCGAAGCTCTTTTTCTCCTCACCTCCCATTCTATCTCACCTGTTTCTCATTAGAAGCACCAGGTGGTGAGGAAGAATGTTTTAATTTGTTATTAAACACCTTCGTAGCAGTATCGTTGCAGTTTGATTATTCTAATCACTTCTAAGCAACGTTACGTGAGAAAATTTCCAATTGCAATATTTAAACGTGCAGATGTTTAGCATAATTCTTGCAGCAAAGCTAAACTTCTTGTGATGTATTTTAACGTGTTATTGCATAACTACAAAAATAGCTTAATTTTTGCCAACACAAAAGAAAATCACTCTTTTTATTTATTTTTTTCTTCTTTGAATGTGACTGCGTATGGGACCTCGCCTTTACAAACCTAGTGCGGTTTCCCGATATGGCATCCAGGCGGTTTGTTTATGTCATCATTAAGGCGCGGATGTCAATGGCACAGACAGAGGCCAACGCCAAACCACTTCGCCACTCAGCCGACTTTTTCAAAGCTTCAATCAAATCAATTCATATAAATTACTTTAAAAAAAAAAAAAAAAACCGCCTTCAAAAAATACCCAGGAACTGATTACACTTACATTCTATTTCCTACCCAAACCTAGAAATGAAATTTATTTTACAATTTCAGTACAAAAATCAACTAAACTAAACACCGAATTATAAAATAAACACTGATTTAAATTACTATACGATGAATTATTTTAAATACTTAACTAATTATATACGATCTCTAAATTTTTAATAACCTTTTGAAGTCGGGGCCTCCTATAAACAACTACATAACGTAACTGACAATCCACCGAATCCTGAATCAAACACTAATTTAACTATACGCGAAATTAGTCTTTAAAACTAAACCTACTCAGTTACGTTAGGTAGTAGTTTATAGGAGGCCCCGACTTCAGAAGGTTATTAAAAATTAAGATATCGTATATAATTAGCTAGGTATTTAAAATAATTCATCGTATAGTAATTTAAATCAGTGTTTATTTTATAATTCGGTGTTTAGTTTAGTTGATTTTTGTACTGGAATTGTAAAATAAATTTCATTTTATGCTTGGGTAGGAAATAGAATGTAAGTGTAATTAGTTATTTTTTGCTTTTTAGTTCCTGGGTATTTTTTGAAGGCGGTTTTTTTTTATTTAAAAGTAATTTATTTTTTGCTTTTTAGTGGTGTAAATAACACGGCGAGCGTCTCGGAGACTTCCGACGACTGTGAAGAAAGGCTTTTTCAAATGCGTAACTAATGTACAAAAAAAATTGTCTTCATCATTTGTTCAACTTTATCAAAGTTTGCTTTCCGAAAGCAAATGCACGAGTCACTAAAAAAAAAAAAAAAAAAAAAAAAAACGAAATCGCTTTAAGTTTAAATTTGTAAAATTGTAAATTTTAGAATTGTAATATTGTAAATTGTAATTTATGTTTCGCAATTAGTGTCATGTAACTCGTGATAAAAGTCGCATGTTTCTTCACATGGCTCCACTATAGATGAAGATTAAAGATTCCACTAGAATGAATTTTATGTTTGCTTCAGAGAATCCTTAATTAAAAATTTTCATTATCATTACTCTTAATAATATATTTTTTTAGTACTTTCTTTAACTATAGGTAAAGAAAGTATAAACCTTTGTTTTATGGCCTTTGTTTATCAATGGGTTTATGTGAGGGAAATTGCATGAAATTTCCTGTGTTACCCTTAACTTTTCCCTAAAGAACAAATAGGGTAAATCAAAGATTTGGAACTTAAGTTAGACCACCCCTAAATAAAACCACCACTAAACAAAACAAAGCATAAAAACCGGTTCACTAAGTGAGACGATATACAAAGTTAATAAAGTACAAATCGATTTAAATGTGAGTATGATATTTGAAGAGTTTCTTCAATTTCATCAAACCTGAACTTGATTAACATTATACCGCCGAAGAACTATGCTGTTTCTAACAAAAAAAAGACTTTTCCTTATCGGTACAGGCAGGGGCGTGTACAGAAATTTTGGAGCCCATCACAAATGACTTTTCCGGGCCCCTCACCATATTGTTTACCCCAATATTTCACCGTTATTTACAAAAATATTGAGTCCCCTCCAGGCTCGGGCCCGGCCCAACAGGTGTCCCTCCACCCTCCCTGTGCACGCCCCTGGGTACATTTGTCTCCGAGTATTTATGGAACATTGTACAAAGAAAAAACAAATCCAACGAGTTGAGAACCTCCTCCTTTTTTTGAAGCCTGCTAATTAATATAACCCTAATTTCAAATTGAACTGGCGGCATCGTGAAATAGTAAATCCAGAATATTGGTCAAACTTCAGAAATCATACACAGTTATAATGTATATTATTAAAGAGTATAAATTAAATCGTGGGGGAGGGGTGTTCTGTTTTCAATTCCCCCTCAATTGAACACTAAATATATTTAAAAATTGGAATATTAAATAAAGAACTTTATATTTTAGTGCCTAAATAAAGTTATTTATTAGTAAATAAAATATTAAGATAATTGATTCAACTATTAAAGTAGCAAAATATATTTAATTTACTACTTTGCTACGCAGTAGTAAATACAGTAGTAACACCTATGATAAAAAATTACCATGCGGCGCAGAGTTGAGAAAATCAACCATCCATGTGCCGCGAGAATTAAATATCATTCAAGAGAAAGCCAAAAGCTTAGATGTGAAAATACACCGATCACAGCAACACCACGTGATCGTGACGTATGAAATTTAAATTTTCTTGGATTTCTCCGAGACCCCTTATCAGATCCAGACCAAATTACAATGGGACCATTTGGGAAGTATACCCTTCCAAAAAAAAAAAAAAAAAATCAAATCGGTCCAGTAGTGTTGGAATAATTCGAAAACACACATAAAAAGCCGCAATACGAAATCATAACCTCCTCTTTTGAAGTCGGTTAAAAAGTTAACCTAAACATGGATAATTACTAGTAACTTTGGTAAACAGCCTCATTTTTAAATACTGAGACCCCCTGAAGCTGCACAAAAACTTATGTCGTTTTATAGCAAATAATTTCGGTATATCAACTTGTATGGGCGGAAAAGTTCAAACTGTTTTGGTACAAATACTAATTCATCATAAATAGCTGTTAACATGACTGTCGTTTCGGATATTTCCAGGAAGGGGGGGGGGGGGAGTGTCAAAGGGTATATATTCAATCCAAATTAAAAACAACAAAAGCCACGCCCACTTATGTGTAGTTGCATTAACTTCTCAAATCCAGGGGAGGGGACAATTTCCCCCTCCTAACCCCCCCTAAATGACGGGCCTGGCTGGGGATAAGCTGAAAATTTCAGAAATTAGTTTACTTACTGTGTACAAATATTTTACATATTTCATGAGAGTATCACTTATATTCACGAAGATATAAGATACTTCTTTCAGAAATACGAAGGTTTTTTGCTCTCATAACGCGCGCAGAGTTTTCCATAAAACCTCAACAAACTTTCAGAAAATTTGACAGAATACAAGAGAAAGATAATACTAAGATTTGAAATAAAAACTACTGAATAATGTGATGAAATAGGAACGTTGTAGCCATTTTCTAAGAAGTTATTCAAGGTGCTTTGATGGAATTTGGCAATTTCTGTGACCTGTGACGTCTCTGGATCTAATTATCCAAACACACTAAGAATATGGATCTTGCTGCTGGAATAGTTATCTTGACACTAATTAGCGACTAGAAGAGCACGACTGGGATATACCTATCGCCCTGGCACTATATGAGCCAGCTTTTTGCTTCATCATGGCGATGGAATATGTATGTTCGAATGTGTCTGCTCTTCTGGTAATGAATCACCCGTGCATTTTCTTTCTCACTACTCACTCAGTTGGCATGGGCTTCTTGATGAACATTTGTGTCATTCATTGTAAAAGTGGTGTATCGCCTTTAAATGATTTCACTAAGCCTTATTTTTTAGAGCCCTTTGCAAGTTTTTTTTTCTGTACACAAAAATACAAGTGTTCAGTTACTATTAGGGTAAGGGCACCAGTAACAGACATGCTTAAGACATCGCTCTCAGGTTAACTCAACTTTTTAAACCTTTTAATGTATTTAGACTTCATGAACTATTTTCTCTCATGCAGCTACATCTCATCTAACGTTTGACTACTTCTGGATCCTCTGAATTAGTTAGTTTTACTTTTATTTGCTCAATTTTGAAAAAGGTTCGACCCCCAGTAACAGACACCGACAATTCTGATGATACCAAATAACAGATAGGTTGAGGAAAGGACGAGTAGGTAATGGACAAAATTCGAATTTTCTCTTCAAAATGTGCAAAAGTACTTTATTTTTAGAAATAAAGCCTTATTAAATTAAATGAACATGAAACACCGGCTGACCTCGTAGTGGCTGTAAATCACCTTCCACCACTGCCTTGTAAATGCCAACTGGCTCATAATATTCACTCTTAAAAAAACTAGATTGTTGCACCGTATTTATGAGCCACAGCAACATCAGTTTTACCCGACTAAAATTGTTATTATTTAAATCCAAACTTATAACTGTCTGTTACTGGATCCTTGTCTGTTACTTGTGCCGTTACCCTAGCCATTAGATATTTAACTTTCGAAAAGTGCTTTGCTTCGCTTTTGTACTAAACGATATAACTAAATGGGATACCATTTTGCAAAACAAATACGCATTTTAAAAAGATAGATGGACCACTTTTACAATGAACGATTCTGTATTTTGCGATTCTGTATGCAGTTTTGCTAATGTCCTGTGGAAAATCATTCCACTGCTTGGTGATATGGTGGACAATTCAGATTACGTCTTGATTTCAACAAATCTGACTGAACACAGGGCGGCTGCTTCCAAATTCTCGAAATTTAATGGAGCACTTCGGATTGTTTGGAAATGAGCTTCTACTCTAACAAAGATGTCGCTCAACCATGCCGTGTTCTGAAGCTCGATCTAGGTAAGTAGGGGAGACTGGTGTTAGTTGTTACACGGGGAAAGTTGTTACATTCGAATTTAAAACTAACCGCCAGGAAAAACTGACTTTCCTTGCACTAGATGACAGCACTCACCCATCTGCATTCTCTGACGATCACTGGAGTGCCTGCAGTCGGTAGCAAGGAGAGTGTACAAGGAAAACTGTTTTTTGACCCTGGAAGTAATTCTTCTTTCCGCTGTTATTTTTCTATTTATGACAAGCCGTTGCAGATAACGGATTGGTTTCTATATTACGTGAAAGCCTACTTTTTCAGGTAAGTGCTAACATATTTAAAAGTTTTGTATAAAGGTATAATACCAGTAATATGTGCCAAGATTTGAAATGGCGTCATATGGGGCAAGTTGTTACAGTTTTGTCGGGATTAGTTGTTACAAGTAACAACTTGCCCCATGCAAGTTTTAATTTAATATTATGTTTTCTTTTTAAAGGTGATACGGCTGGGGACTATAAAAACAAGACGGACAAGGGCAAAACACCTAAACAAACATACCTGGAGGTGGGTTAAGAAGTAATAGTAGGTAGTTCATTACGAAAGACAGCCGATGAATTTCATGACACTAGAGAGATTCTGCAGTAAGAAGAAAAATGCTAGTGGTGGTAAGTAGTATTTCTGACCTGTTTTATTACATGATTTAATGCATATAAAATACTGTAGTTGGATGACGATAGAAATAATAATTTAATTATGTTCTCTTTCATCCTATGATTTGATTTATTGTTAATATGTATGGTTGAATAAATAATATTAATAATTACAACAATGATAATAATAATAAATAATGTATTATTCGAATGCACAAGTCTTTCTCCAACGCTGCAGGCAGTGCAGAAGGTTTGCAAGCGGAAACCATAGATCAGCGTCACTTTAACAGATACACCAGTAAAAAAATTTTGCAAGCCGAATCTGGGAAACAAAAATATGTGAAAAAGAAATTGTCTCTAACAGAGAAGAAATCAACAGACACTAGGACAAAATGAAATGCAAAATTATGCGTCCTGCGGATGAAGATGATGAAGACTAGTTCTGCATAGAGTGTACTGAACCGTATTTAGAATCTAAAAAAGCAACTAAATGGCTTCATTTTCGTAATTGTGACAAATGGGCACATGACCGATGTGCTAAGTTTGATAAATGACATGATTGTAAAAATTGTGATTCGGACAATGATTATGGTGATGATAGTTTACCAGAATAATAAGTCATTAATGAAATAAATCTTTAAAGGCAAAAAGTTTTTGATTTTTAACGTGGTTCAGAATTTTATAAATTATAGCAGAATAAACCACAAAATGTATAAAATTCATTTTATTACTAAAATATATCTCATGTAACAAATAACCCCATATAGTGTAACAACATGCCCCGTGGTGGGACAAGTTGTTACAATCTACATCTATTCAAAACACTTGAAATATTTTGGAGCAGTGGCTTCTAATCATTTTTTAAAAAATACGGTATGACTGTTAAACAATCTAGATGCATTTTAAAGTTTCGCACGTGTAAATACTTAAAATAGTTTAGCGTAAAAAATATCGAAAAAAATTGTAACAACTAACCCCGGTCTCCCCTACAATCATTAGTGTATCGTACTTTCCGGTGAATGAGAGTTCAATGTGTAACGCACAGATCCTGCATCCATGCAGTTTAGTATGAATCTACCATTTAAACTACCATTTGGGAAAAACGCATAAAAACCTCGCGTTACTACGAAACACAACTTATGAAACTGGTTTTCAAAAAATTGAAAAAAAAAAAAAAAAAATACTATTTACTGCTTGATAGCTGGAACTGAAATTTTAGTCACAGTGCATAGTACCCCGGAAACAATCACTCATTACTTTTGAAGTGTGTCTCTAAAATAAGTTATTCAAATGTAGTTTTGTCCTTCTCAAGAATAGCAAGGATTGTGGTTGCATACTAAAGCGACAGAATGTAAGCTCATTTATTATCAAAATTTCAGACACTACAAAACTCTTTTTTCAGTGATCGGGAAAACTTTTTTTATAGTTAACTGCTGCTATTTTATTACCAAATGTATCTCACTACAGCATTTTTTTTTAACGTAGCGATTACAAACTACTTCGGAAATGCAGTCGCTACTTAACTACTTTTAGGTGATGAATTTGGTTGGAGTATTCAACTTGCATTCATGTTCAAAATCAAGCAAACAAACAAAAAAGAAAAGGGGGGGGGGGTGAGGGAGTTTAAGATCGAAAAAAAATGTATTATAGATTAATAAAATAGCTCATTTAAGCAAGAAAATTATTATCTATTCATGTTTTTTAAGCCAATTTGTCCTTCTAAACCACTTTTCTTAATTTTTTCCTTCAACCTTCAACTTTATAAGCCTTTCTTGTCAACAAATATTTAATTGAAGAAGTGCTAGAAATCCATAAACTGTTCGTGATTTTGTTAATTATTTAAAGTTATTTAATTTCATGTAAGATGTAATGAACATCGAGAGTTACAGAGCAAAAGGTTCCTCGTCATTGAAACAACATGCACGTATTTTATTGAATAAGGGAGGCCTACAAATTTGTGTACTTTACAAATTCTTTACTAGGTTAACTTCGTGTTTTTGCCGATTTGTGTTCAGGAATTCAGTAAAATTATGCACGTATAAAAGAAGATTATCTCAGAGAAAATGTATTATGTATTTTTTAAAAATTTTTCCCAACTTTGCAACTTGTGTAACAATGGAATAACATTTTTAATAATTCTGCTTCCTTAAAACTTAACAATATTTGTTAATTGAGAATTAATGCTTTGAAAAACTATTTGTTTACTTTTTTTTCATTCTTTAGCAAACTTAAGGCATTTGAAACGACGCGACGTATTTCTGTGCGAAAATCTTCCTAATCTTTTCATAACTGCCAAAAAAAAAAAAGCATCCCACAGTAAAAATAAAATTTTCTGTCACAGTGCAGTAAACAAAAGAACTTTCTGCTGAGAGTTCTAATTTTTATTCCTTTCTAGAGACTTACCTTGTTAAAAATCTAAATTTAAAAAAAATATCCCAAATCTACGAAATTTCTTGTTGCTCGATTAAAAATCAGTTAACACCAATTATGGTGTCGGAGGGAAAATGATTGTATCTACTATCTATGGATGAATAAACTCTATTTAAATTTCAACGGCGCATAGAGATTTTTTAGGCAAAACATATTATATTACTGTTATAGTGTGTTTAATAAATAAGGAATATTGTCTTTTATTTTGCCCACACAGTTAATTCTCGATGACTGTTTCATTTCATTTTAGTATTAATAGCTGAAAATAGTTATAAATGTATACTCACATGGTGCATGGGGGGGGGGGGTGAAAAAATAGCGCTTTTACATATAAGTGGACATGGATTTTGTTATTTTCAGATAAAATTTGTATTGAGTGTACATCCTTTACCCCTCCCCCTTAAAAAAAATTCCAAACGGAGATAGATATTAGAACATGTTTTAATCAAACTAATATTGATATAGGTATAGTTTGATTAACACCGCGGGCCAAATTTATTTAAACAGCCGCCGAAGGTGGCAATCTTGGCGCAAAAAGGTGAATGACACTAAGAGCGAACTGCGCATCTAGCCGCTTACTTCTTGAAAACCAAGTTGTTATAATCTATGTAAATACAAAGATAAGGTATAAATATTGGTATTTTGTACTGAGCTTGTGCTTCCTATCTTGTTGCATCCCGGCAAAGAAAGTGACACAACTCAAAATTTATGAAAAACTTACCGACTATTGACATAAAATCTAAATTTAATGCTCTTTCTTGCCACAAAACTCGCACTAAGTTAGCTTACATAACTGTTGCGTGGTGGCGTAAAAACGATATAATCAATAGTAATGCATCATTAAATTTTCATAATTTAGAACAAATATCTTCGAACTTTAAGGGTGCATTAGTAATTTGATCAACAAAACCTAACCAGTAAACATCACTTATGAAATTGAACCTTATGAGAACGGACGGTAATTTAAAATCTTTTGTCTACGACTATCTTGCGTTATGCTGAAAACGCGTTGTTTTGAAATCGAGCAAGTTGGAAATAAACATTCTGAAAATAAAAGAATATAAAGAGTAGATCTTTCTGGTAGAGCAAAAACAGTTTATTTTTTTAGCCTCTAATTTGTTAAAATAATCGTCAATTGTTTGATTGTAGTTGAATGCGTAACTTGTTTTCGTCTATATTGTCATTTAAATAGTTGCCCTGGTGTATTTTACTTCAAAACAATCACAACATTTCTAGTATACCAGTGAGAGCCTTGCCATTTGTATTATGAATGTTTTTTTTTCCTTCCATCAGAAAATGACTTACTTTATTCTCCACGTTTTTCCAGGATAATTTCATGGTATTATGTTTTAAGATTCTGACAGGTATGTTGTTATTATTTGAAGTCACCCCAAACACACTGGGGGGGGGGGGCATTGTCCCATACCCCCCCCCCCCCACGATAACTAACCCCTTGATTTTTTTTTTGAGCAATCACGATTGCTTATTGTTCTCACTTGACTGTTTTGATGTGCTATCATTTTATTTTCCCGCCAGCACCCTCTGCAGCATCACCGTCGACCTGCTCCTCACGATGCTGCTCCTATAGCGAAAACCGTCTCCAGGTTGCATCCATATCCTACACTTACACGCATACATACACGCACGTACACACAAATACATACACACACGCATACATACAGATACCTACACACAACTACCCACACACTCATGCTTGCACACAAACACAAACACATATGCCTACACACACATACACATTCCCCCTCCCCACACACAAACACTCATACACACAAATACCCACACACTCATACCTGCACACAGACATAAACACACATGCCTACACACACATACCCCCCACACACAAACACACATACACCCCCCATACACACACACGCCTACATACACACACACACACACTCGTGATTGCGAAAAACATAATTTGAATTCAAGCGGTCAAAATTCAAATTAATTTTTAAATTTTTTTTTTTTTTTTTTGTATTTTGATCTTTATCTCATCAAGTGTTTTTTCCAGTGTTAGCTAAGGGAATGAAAGTGGCGCTAACATCGAAAACTGAAAATGACGTCTATGAAAGAAAATACTCCCGAAGGGGGGGGGGGGGGTCAAACCCCCAGAATTTTCGATTTTAACACTGTAGCGCCCCGAATTAAATTTTGGGAGGACTTAAATTCTCAATTTATCGAATGGTACTTCATATTTCGCCGAATAATGATATTTTTCCGACTAGAACTGATAGTTTTCCAAATCGCTAGGCAAAATTTACCGAATAAGGAAATTTTTGGGAGGTCACAATGACCTCCCAACGGGGTGCCTTTGTAAACACATACTACAAATCCTATTAATGGCAGTTCATTTCCATTATAAGGACTGTTACGTCCAAACCTTCACCGGCTTCGCTAGTGCCTGGCGCGAAGTTGAAAATCTTCTAAATCTTCTCAGAACTACGAAAGGTGCACAGATAGAAGTCATCAACTAAATGAAAAAAAAAAGCTAATTTGAATTTTGACATCTGGAATTCAAATTATGTTTTTCGCAATCACGAGTGTGTGTGTGTGTGTATGTAGGCATGTGTGTTTATGTGTGTGGGGGGGGGATATGTGTGTTTGTCTGCAGGGGGTATGTGTATGTGTGTGTAGGCATGTGTGTTTATGTCTGTGTGCAGGTCTGAGTGTGTGGGTAGTTGTGTGTATGAGTGTTTGTGTGTGGGAGAGGGGAATGTGTAAGTGTGTGTAGGCATATATGTGTTTGTGTCTGTGTACAGGCAAGAGTGTGTGGGTAGTTGTATGTAGGTGTGTGTATGTGTAGGTGTCTGTATGTATGCGTGAGTGTGTGTGTAGTTGTGTATGTATGTGCATGTGTGTGTGTGTGTGTGTAGCTGTGTATGTATGCGCGTGTGTAGGATATGGATGCAACCTGGAGACGGCTTTCGCAGGAGGAGGAGCAGCATCGTGAGGAGCCGGTCGACGGTGGTGCTGCAGAGGGTGCTGGCGAGAAAATAAAATGATAGCACATCAAAACAGTCAAATGAAAGCAATAAGCAATCGTGATTGCTCAACAAATTTCGTATAGGGATAAAAAAAAAAAAAAAGAAGAATTTTGTTTAAATATGAAGTAGTGTTTTTTTTTTCTTCTTTATTATTGTAAACACCGCACATTTTGTTTGACCTATTTAAGTATAAATTTCTCGCATATTTTGCTCGCAAAAATACTAAAATTAGTTTCATTTGTTTAGCTTCGTTTGATATCACAACTATCTTACGAAGCAGACTAAATTAAATTTTAATTTGCTGGAAGTAATAAAAAATAGTTTTCTTTTATCCCATTTTTTTTTTCTTTTTTAGACAAAGATAAGATTTTCAGTCGCTTAGTTTCAAGTATTGGATGACGCTTGGAATTTATTTATAAAAAAGCAGAAGAGGAATGAAGGATTTTGATTTGTGAGTCATCTCTCTTTCCTTTTTCTGCTAGTTGACATTTGCGATAAAAACATTTCGATGACCCTAAATAAAACACAACTAGAACGAGATGCAATTGAGAACAAACCCGAAGTATCAAAAATGCGATCTGGTTGGCCCCATATTATCGTTGAATCTAGAGGTCAAAGTTTATACTGCTAAAATAAGAAATAAATAATGTTATCTCATTTATAATATCGATTTCTCGGACAATTTTCAGTAGTATGCGTCAAAATTCGTAAGAAAACAATCTTTGAACTTAAAAAAAAAAATAATAATAATAATCATAATTTGAATTCTGAAAATTTTAAATTCAAATTATGTGTTTCGCAATCACGAGTTGTGACAAGACCCTACTCATTGGAGTTATTGTTTCTAGAAACGGTTCCTGTCCCCCCCCCCCCCCCAAGCCTGCCCTTCCTCTTGGGCGGTTACGCGTGTACAAGTGTGTGTGTGTGTGTGTGTGTGTAGGCTTGTGTGTGTGTGTGCAGACCTGTGTGTATGTACAATATAGGCGTGTGTGTGAGTGTATGTGTATGAGCGTGCGTGTGTGTAGGACATGGACGCCACCGACCTGGAGAAACGGATTCAGAGTAGCCGCGCCTGCAGAGGACGGTGGTGCTGCAGAGCTCCTTGGTTCAAGCTGAAAAAGGCACGGACACCAAAGACGGTCAAGTGAGAACAATAAGCAATCGTGATTGCTCAAAAAAAAAAAAAAAGAGAATCTGTTAATTATATATACATTTATATAAGAACATATTTATATACCATGCATGTCTAAACGTTTCCAAACACTTTTATATTTCTAGCGAAACATATAATCATATTCTTTTTTTTTGTAACCGTGGTCACATAAAGGGTATGCCCGAGAGCTCACTTTATTGTAAATGCTCAATCATGAGCATTTAGGGTAGAGCTGTAGTTGGGGCGGGGTTGGGGGAACGCGATCCCTCGAAATATGTGGCACCTTACTGTAAAGATAATGCAAATGTATTGCAAATTGATTTTAAACCACCTATCCTTTTGGTTACTTTCCCCAACCCTAAGGTGAGTTCCCACTACAGTACTAATTTAGGGGATCAGTAAAAAACTGAAGAAAAATGTTTGTAGAACAGTTTACTTTGTAAAAATTAGGAGTAAGCTGTAGATTTTCCAAATTAACTTTAATTGCTATATAACTCCATGGATTTTTTTTTTATTTATATTCCCGAAAAAACATTTCTTTCAAAAACACCAATTTCCTTCACGAGATTTTTGCTCAGTTTTCCACCAAACTTTCAGAAAACTTGACGGAATCCAAGAAAAACACTGATGAAATTTAAAATGGAAAAAAAAAAATATATTAATTTGAATTTTTGGCATCTTGAATTCAAATTATGTTTTTCGCAATCACGAGCGTGCGTGTGTATGAATGCACGTGTGTGTTTGTGTAGGCGCATGTGTGTGTGTTTGTGTAGGCGCATGTATGTAGGTGCGTGTGTGTGTGTGTGTGTATGCATGTGTGTGCGTGTTGTGTATGTAGGCATATGTGTTTGTGTCTGTGTGTAGGCATGAGTATGTGTTCGTGTGTGTGTGTATAGGCGGTGGTGTGTGTGTGTGTGTTAGGCGTTCGTGTGTGTGTGTATAGGCGTTCGTGTGTGTGTGTGTGTATAGGCGTTCGTGTGTGTGTGTGTGTATAGGCGTTCGTGTGTGTGTGTGTGTGTGTATGTAGGCATATGTGTTTGTGTCTGTGTGGAGGCATGAGTATGTGTGTGTAGGCGTGTGTGTATATGCGTGTGTGCGTAGGATATGGACGCAACCTGGAGACGGTTTTCGCAATAGGAGCAGCATCGTGAAACCGGTCGACGCGACGGTGTTGCTGGCAGAGGGTGCTGGTGGGAAAATAAACTGATAGGAATTCAAAACAGTAAAATGAGAACAATAAGCAATCGTGATTGCTCAAAAAAAAAAAAAAAAAGAAAAAGAAAATATGAGCATTTAAAGGAATTTTATTTTTCATTGCACATGAGCGAAAGACAGCAATTTGTAACTTTTCAAAGTTCGTTGCCGTTTAACTTATCAACATAATAATAATAAATATAAATTAATAAGAAAAAATCCAGTTGAACATCGTTAAAATTTAAAAAGATATCAACGATTTATTGCACTGCATTCTCAAATAGCAGTAATTGCAGTAGGGTGAGCATGAATTATGGACCCGATTTAAATAAAATATTTTCAGAACTACTGCTCATTTTACAATAAGTGATACATGAATATAAAGAGAAATATACCAAGTTTTTTTCAGTTGCAAATGTTTGATGTGTGACCCTCTTGTTATAAGATAAACATTTCTTATCTGCAACGAGCTCGTTCTACGGGTCGCCGCCGTGTGATTTCTTTTTATGGGGTTACGTCAAAAACGCTATTTATCAACTCCCGATGCAAAAACAATACTAAAACTTCAAAAACGCATTTCTTCAGCATTACGAACCATTGATAGAGTGATGTTCCAAAAATGTGTGTAATGAATTGGATTACTAGTTAGATGATGTCCTGTAACAAAAGGCACTTTTAATTGAACATTTTGCCCAATGTGTTCACACACTACACATTTGTGTGGTTGAACTTTATTGAGGGGGGAAAAAAAACTTGGTATATTTATCTTCAAATTCATGTATCACTTCTTGTAATATGTGCAGCAGTTTCAAAAACATGGTTTTTTGAAATCGGGTCCATCATTTGTACTGTATAGTAGTAATAAATTACTAGTTGAATTGTATAAAGCTTTTTATCGTTAAAGGGAAAAAAATAATAAGTCATCCGACTTGAACATATTCTTTGAATAGGGAACTTGGTTTTGGATTGCAAGTCTGAATTTATCTTGTGTCATATTTGAGAAAGAGTGAATTAATCAAGTACCACATTTGGGGTAAGAAACCCTTAAACTAATTTATTTTTCAGCTGTACTCAGTTTGTTTACTCAGTAGAAGAACAAAATTAAACTTCAATTTTTGAAGTTGCTGCTGATTTAAATTGTGAACTAAAATTGAGCTGAAAGACTGCCTCATTGGGAAACAGGTAATTGAAAACACCCTCAATATTTACTCAAAATAGTCAAGTCTTCAAAAATCCCCCCCCCCCCCCCCCCAGCTAGGAACGCGTCAAAGAAAAATGACACTAAGAGACTAATTCAGTTTATTAAACTAATGTTACGAACTCAGCTGAAGACAACTTCTGGATTTATATTTTCTTGCTTCAAAAATAAGAAAGGTAAATCCGCCATTTTTATTGGCTTAGTTGGTTTTGAACTAAAATAAAAGTTTTAAAAAATGTACAGCTATATCCAATCAGGAAAAATGCGAGGAAAATTTCATTCAAAACTTACGTAGTATTTGTTTTTTTTTTCTGTTATCGTAAGGATCTTGCCATTCTGATTTCGGAGAAACGAAGTAAACAAAGAAAACATGACCAGAAGTCCAAAGCTAATACCTCAACCGGCGATGTTTTTCCTTTTATAAATCATATTAAATGAAAAGCATAAAGTGCATCAAGCACGAGAAAGAGAATTTTCTCTTCCTTCTTCGAATCATTATTCCAGTAAATGGTTTTACAAATCTCTCGGATATTAACATAACGAGTACCTTGACTTTTGTGAAATGCTTTTTCATTCTTAGTTGATGAAAAGTTTCGTTTCTGTTTTCACGGGTCAAAAAATATTCAGCTATATAGTTTGACTTTTATGGCGCAAATTTATTCCCTTTTTCGAACTCCGTGAAATTTTACAGAATTTATTAAAAACTAACTGACTTGAGCGGAGCATTCTCGCTCCACGGCGGGAATTCAAAAAACCGTTTTTTTAAGCGTATTTTTTCAAAAAATAGCCAAAATCTGACTTGCTTGTTTATTTTTTGCCAATAGTGGTGAAAAAAAATCTTTAAAAATGATACTTTGCTCATAATGTTCGAAGTATAAAGAAAGTTATGGCGTGCTTGGGGGAAAAAATATTGCGTATAATATATATAAATCTGCCATTTACCATGTTAAAATTTATTCTGATTTAACTGCAAGAACATAACTGTGGTTCTGAATTCAGCAATGTGTTAAGATTAAGTACTGTCACAAAAAATGTATGCCCCCCCCCCCAAAAAAAAAAAAATCGAGCCACAATGACGAAACTCGGCTAGAATAGAGACACGCACACTCTCACAGGGACTTTTAGGGGACTGTTAACTTTATTTACGAAGTTTCGTTATTCGTATGGACATTTTTACGAACTAATATCCAAATTTTAATGGGGATTTGTATTAACTGCCGTCATTATTCTGATTGGCAATTTTACTTTTTTTTTTTTTAATTTAAGCTACATTTATAATTCTTTGAAATTTTTTAGAATAATCTTTAAATAGAAATATCAACATTAAAATAATTCTATATAGTCTCTGTCATCATAAAAAAGAAAAAGAAGAGACATTTTAATAACTTCACCTAATTTTTTTTGTTGTTTGCATAACCTTTGTTAGGCAAGTGAAAGTATGAAAAGTCATGTTTAAAAATTATTTAAGCCACTAGATCGTGATCAATTCAATTGAAATTAAACAGGATAATATCTTTAAAAAAATTAAAAAAAAAACATTCACAATTAAATACAGTCGAACTCGTTTATAACGAGTCCTGATTTAACGAGAACCTGGATTTAGCGAAGAAACCAGAAATACTTGGTTGTTGGTACAATGTTAAGCCTATGAAAGCATAACTCGCTTTTAACGAGCAAACCCGCTTAAAGCGAGCAATATTTTTGCGACTCATAACATTTCTATTGACTTCCAGCTCATCTTAGCCGTTTTTGGTAAATTTCTTTAACATTTCGAAGTTTCCCAAAGTTAATGATAAATCATAAATCCTGAGAACAAGTGATGACAGTATTTTTTTTTTAATAATTTGTGGAGTAAAGAAACATTTAAAAATCACATATGTGTGTGTACAGTCAGACCTTGATATAAGGTCACTCGCTTATAAGGTCACATCGCATATAAGGTCCCTTTTCTTAAGTCCTGGCTCACTGAATAGGAATTCTATGCTATGTCTTATCGGATATATAGTCAGGTCAAAATACATTTAGCGCTTATAAGGTCACTTCTGTCTGATTTCTTTATATGATTTCAGTGCTTAATTGATTCACTTCCAAGAATTTTCCGCGATATACGATCCGTAAAAAGTGAAAAGTCGTATTTTTATTAACGTAGTATGAAGTGCACCGAATGCAGTAGAAAGTTACTACTACGACAGTGACACTAAAATATGAAGCAATAACGAAGATACTCAGAGTGTACATATCGCACTTTTTTACCAGTCATGAGAAGACGAGGAAAATTTTCAGAAAACAATTAGAAACCATTGGGCTTAAATTAAAGAAAAAACCAATTTGTCCAGTGTTAATGATAGTTTTAAGTGAGGTAAGTTGCACATCAGTTCTCTGCAACTTTACTCTAAATAAAAGTTCTAAAAAAATATTTCGTAATTTCTTATTGATTCCAAAAGTTTTAATTGGTTCAAAAATCTACTAAACTATTATAACCTAATTTCCGATATTTTTGAACGTATTAAATTTTAAAAAGAATTAATGAATGTACATACTTATTTATCAATAAATATACATGAATCGGTTATAAGGTCACCCCGCTTATAAGGTCAGTTTCGTGAACTCCTTATTTCGAGGTCCGACTGTATATGTATCTTCCTCAAAAACAATGACATAAGAAAGAGACATTCAGACAGTTCAAAGCAAAGTAACCAACTTCTTTGGAACATAGTGATTAAGAAGAAGGAGAGAAAAAACAGCTGTGATAAATTTTTATGGTTTTTATCAAACTCGTTTTCTACGAGCATTCGGTTATAACGAGCAAATATCGCGGTCTATTTGCGTTCGTTATAAGCGAGTTCGACTGTAATTTCGAAATATTACATCATCAATGATAGCAATATGGGTATTGATTGGCGATAGGTATCAAAATTAGTGATGCTGGTTATAATCGACAGATTTGTTTGAAAGTATTTAAGAAATTCATTAGATTTTGAAATCACTCAGATATCGAGTAATTTGGGGATATATTTGAATAAGTGATGGGCATAATTCAAACGATCCAAATCACTCGATATCTGATCGTTTAAATATTTATGTCACTTGTTTAAAAATCAATCGAAAGGTTGATTTGATGTTGAAATCATTAAAAATTTTCATTCGAATCACTCAATTTTCTCGATTAACCATTCGATTATCCTTCAAATAAAACAGGAACATTGAAACAAGCGGTAATTAACTATAATCTGGTCTCATTGCATGACTAACGAAGAGAAACAAAATAATAACTAGACTTAGATAGATTTTCACGTACTATAAAAATAATGTTTCTCTGATATTCATGTCATTAGGCCGATTCAAATTTATTTCTGTTGAGTCTAAAACCATAGCAAATGATTAGAAAGTTATTAGAAGATAGGAATTTAGGCTTTAGATTCTGCCGTGGGGGGTAAACAGGGGCGCCCCGATGGAAGGTCACGGGAGGTCACTGTGACCTTCCATCAGGTACCTTCATCAAGTATTTACTTATTCAGCAAAGTTTGCGTGACAATTCTGCAAATTTGGAGACAGCATTGCAGAATTGCAATTAAAAAAAAAGTATAATGATGCTGTGCTCATATTTTATCATTCGGTAAAATTCGGAGTTTCATTCAACAAATCCCCCCCCCCCCCCCCACCCCTTCTCGAAAATTTTAGTTCGGGGTGCCCCTGAAGGTAAAGGGCATAATCTGCAGAAATGAGTTCTTGAGAAATTAGAAGAAACGCTGTTTTGGATTTCACACTAACAATATAGAGAAACGTTAGAATTTAATTTTCAGTGCTTTATTTTCAGCAAAAACCGACTATGCAAGATTGTACAAAAAGCTGAAGTACAGTAGATGATAAAATTAAAAAAAAAGAAATGTTAACAGTTTCTGTCCTTTACCTTCCCACAGCAGTATTGCTTTTTAAACAAAGCACTCATTATAAAATATTAAAATGCATAATTTACACAATTTTAAACATACATAAAATTGAACAAATTTTAATAACCTTTACGTCGTGAGAAGTATTGAAAACTATTAAATTAAAAAATAATTTTACAGTATTTAAATCCTTTGAAATGAATTAGGACGGGATTGCAATTTTGAAAGAAGCACCACTCAAATGGTAATTTTCGAGGAGTGTTGTAGTTTAACATCGCTCTTTTTTAAAAATAAATGTTGGTTAAAAAACATGCCGAAAATTTTAACTTTTTCAGAAATGCGGTTGGTATTCGCTTAGCTGATATTGTCAAAAATAACCACCACATTTCTCTGCTATTGTCTAGAAATAATTTCAAGAAGTAGAAAATTCGACAGTTTAAAATTCCACGAAAAGATCAACAAGCTAAAATTGCACAACAAAGCTATAATGATTGTCTGGTGAAGAGTGAATGCTTTATTTTTCGATTTTATTCTAGTTATTTTCCTCTTCAAAACGTTTTCTTCGTTTAATTTCCTCGATTCTTAAGCATTCAGTCCTCAAATTATCCCCGTATTCAAAATGGAATTACGGTTAAAGACCTCAGTTTTCCATCTTGAAATATAAACTTTCCAGGCTTATTTTGTCTTTCAGTTACCGTGCTTCACGCGCTAAAATTGTTTTAATATATGTGATATTCTTATTTGAAATAATGGGCGTTGCATTGAATTTGCTATGTTGATTACGGCATAAAATTACTTGAATTTCTTCAAATGAAAGATAAAACAGCGTGGCAAAAAAGAAAAAGAAAAAAAAAATCCTAACCACCATTCTGACACCATTCTTGCTGGTTCTTATGTAAAATGACCCCCTGAACTCAAATCTGACCACCGTTTTCCCCCACACCCCACTTTTTGCATATTCCCCCCTCCCCCCATTTTTTATTTTTGATAGTTTCTTAGCCATTGTTTTTATTTGGGGGAGAGGAAGCATTATATTGACCATTAACATTCTCCTGGGGGCTAGAGAGGGGAAAAGTTCAAAAGCATAAACATGTGTAGTAAGTTTGAAGACTTATGGTTATGTTTTCCCTCTAAAAATATTATTTAAAAAATCATCACACACAGATATTCACTTTGTTTTTCCTACAAGTTTGTTTTACAACTTTTTCCCTTTTTCTTTGGAGTAAACATCAGAGATTGAACTCACTCCTATGAGATCCACGTCCGAAAAAAAGAATTTCACGTAGTAAAACTTTTTTACGCCGCATTTTGCAAAATCAGAGTCGCATCATAGATCTTCAATAAAGAACCTTCCCGTTCGATTCAATTTACATTCACAGGTATTACTAAGATAAGAAAATAAGTTAATTATTCTTATAATATAGCATCAATGTATATTTATGTTTTTGGGGATGCACCACCCCTATTGTTTCTTACTATATCAAGAATGATAAACAATGAAAAATGAATGTGTCTACAAACAACATATAAAAAGGCGCATTTTTTGCTGTGTTTCGATAAAATGTGCATTGAGTCTACACCCTTTGTCTCCCTCCCCTTGGAGGAATTCGTAACGATACTCAAAAATAAGAGGAAAAGTTGAAAAATATAAATTGGGGTACAATATCAACTCGGGAGGAATAGGACACGTCCCATTCCTTCCACTGTGGGACTTAATTTTGAAATATTTCTCACATAAAGCATACTATAGTCCGTTTCCCACGAGAAGGCACTTCGCCCCGCCTTCTCGAACGTATAGGCGGGGGGTGATCGGTAAACATGTCCCCGTACTTGTAAATGAGACAACTAGACAACCTTAACTTCAGCGTGCATTTTAATGTGCGAAAAAAATCATAGTGTCCTTTGCATCACTTGTCTGTTGCTACTTTTCGTTGTTCTTACATTTTAAAAACTGCTGCTTTTACGGAAAAAGGCTATGATCCGAATATGCCTTCTATCGAAAACAGCGAAGTAGAACAATCGGATACCACGTGACGAAGACGGAGTCAAGTGCCTTCTCGTGGAAAACGGACAATACATTAAAGCTTAATTTGACAGTTAGTTTTTAAATAATATATATTTGAGAATGTTATTCATCTATAAAATTTTTATTTCACAAAAAAGACAACTGAGAGAATTACTCAAAGAAAAAAAACTTTTGGGCCGTGGTAGCCTGATCGGTAAGGCATTGGACTCGGGTTCGATCCTCGCTGGTCGAAGACCCACCGTCGTCATTAAAGGGGACTGGGCGACGTTAAATATGCTCGTGGTCTCAATGTCCTCCAAGTGAAACGATACTTCTGGGGGTGCTAGCACCAGGTAGCTATTAGCTCTTGGACTAGTTCTAAATTCTCATTAACTGTTCGATCCGGAGATGGTGCTGCCATCTATCGGTATATAAAATAATGGAGGCAAGGCACTTAGTATGCAGTCCTCGACATAAATACAGTTGAAGTCAGTTGTGACTCTGAATAGGAAAAAAAACTTTTACCTTCTGCTTAAGGGGGTCCGGGACACAAAAATCCTCAAATTTTGCAATTTTTTTTTATAATTTGAAAAATTGCTCCGTTTTTTTCTGCTTAAGAGGACGTTTGAATCTTGTTTCTACCTTAAATAGAACGAAAGTTATAGTTATTTTTGTTGCATGCATCTAACGAATGTGTACATAACTTTGAAACTTTAAACGCGTTTTTCTCCATGATGCAATTTTTCCCGATTTCTTGCATTCAAACTCTTATAAGTCAGGAACCGATAGAGATAAAGTAATGAAACTTGGAGCATATCTTTTTCAAGCAATGTACTTTAATTTTTATTCGGCGAATTTGAAAAAAACGTTTACTGCAAAAATTATGATTTTTTTGAAAAAAAGTATCTTCGAATTTTTCGAAATTTTTCTTCAAATATTTTTTATTTTTTATTGAATCAATATTTTTAAAATCGCCGAATAAAAATTAAAGCTTGGATATTTGTGCGTAATTTATTTTAAAAAAATTGAAAATTGATCAAAAATATTTTGAGTTATAGCAATTTAAAGCAACCCCATTTTTTTGAAAAAAAACTAATTAATTTAAATAAAAAAATAATTTTTTTTCATATTTATGTTATGATTTTGCTTATTAAATAAATGATGAATCAGTTCAAAAAATTTCAAAACTCTAAAGTACATAATAAAAAAAATTTCAAAATGTGTCCCGGACCCCCTTAAGTGAAATATTAAGGTTTTCTGTTTTAACCACGAGCAGAACCGTACTTCGTTTAACAATTTTAAAATCATGCATAAGTCTTTTGGTGCTCCGCCTAGTAGAAAACTAAAAATAAATATTAATATTTATTTAGACATGAATGTAGGTGCCCCATTCCTCCCGACTCTCCCCTGCTTATTCATTTATTCATCCATTAAAAACGTATTTTCAAAATCAAATAAAAATGATTTCATTAAAAAAGTATTTTTAATAATCAAATATAAAATATTTCATTAGAAAAATATTTTAACTATCGTGATCATTTTCTACTTTTATTTGAAGGTGCAAATTGACTGCCAAAAATGAAAAATAACATTTCGGTACAAGTTTTATTATAAAATGCATTGTCCTCTATTCACTGTAATTTTCAAAATAAATTACCAGTTTGTTCATTTGGAAAAGTTTTCGTTATCTTAACTATTTCACTTTGCCCCACATTGCCCGACTGTAGTATTATATTGTTTATTACATTTTAAAATATAAGTGAAAATATACACGCGCTGCACGTAAATAAACTCAGGTTAATTGAGAATTGCCAACTTCTGTGCGGCATGTTTCAATTGTTTCTTATGTTTAAATATTTAAATCAAGTGTCTGATCTGAGTGCAGTTCAGACAATTAATTATTCTATTGTGTAATATGGTTTGAAGTAGTGTCGAAAGTGACCTCAAGAAAATGGAACAAAAGAAATATTAAGTGGAACTAAAAAGTGTCGGAATAAAAGATTCTCGTTTTTTCTGTTAGAAATAATCAACATGTCGGCAACGCCTTCTTCTCGTGATTGTGTGAGAGGCTCGATACAAGTTCGTCAAGAAATAAAAATGCAATTCAATTTCTTCAAGCGCTCAAGGTTAACAGTCAACATTATTTTTAAAACGTGAGCTAAAGCATGATAGAAATTGAACGTTTTTAAATGGAATTTCATCTTATCAAAGTGAAATATTGATAAAATGAGTAATTAATTTTGAAAAACAATGAATATCTGAAAGGAGTAAATTATTTTTGAAAAACAATGAACATCTGAAAGGAGTAAATTATTTTTAAAAAATTTATCACTCATTAAGTCTGATTACTTAAGTCTGAGTTTAATTTTGTACTTCTAAATTTTTTTATGCCCTTTGGAAAAAAAGTGTTCGAGTGGGATAGGTTATTTAGTTGCCGTAAGCAGAGATATTACTAGAGCTTTTCTAAGACGTGAAAATCTTCCTTGACATTTTTAAAGGACTGAAATTCATTTTGGCGCAGTGAAGTCTGAAAATAGTAAAGATATCAATTCCATAAAACATCTTTCTGATTATGAGAAGGAAGATAGTAGGACAAGAAAAGATATGCACTATTTTGTTTTTTTAACCTTAAGAACAAGGGTTTCACAAGTGGGTGCCGCGGCATACTATGATGCTGCGACGTGTGATGAGTTCCGCGAAGTGTCAGCGGTATCAATATAAATGTATACCTAAAATATATGGTCTAGGCTCTAGGGTACCGTGGAAAATTTCTATAGTTCCCTAAGGAGTGCGGCTAACGGAAAAAGTTAGGGAACTCCTGCTTTAAAATGTTTGACATTTTTAATTTAAAAAAATTAAAAAGAATGAAATGTAATATTTTTAAAATTCGAATTGCTTCTTTTCCCCTTTATTCGCGATACTTCGATACTAATTTTTTGTTCAAGATACAAAGTGAAAATACGCTTAGACATATTTTCTATTTTCAATCAGTAAAATACGCTTGTAGAGGCGTTAAAAATACCTCTGGTCGTAAGGATACTCTTGCAAAAACGATGTCCGTAAAATCTATCTTATGTAGAACGTAGCAGTTACAGATAGACAAAATATTGGGCGAAAATCACACGCAAGTCACGAACATATTATTTAGATCATAAAGGGTTTTTTAATGGAAAAAAAAATCTTCTGTAATTTTCGCAACTAAAGAACAAAACATCTCTGCAACTGAATGGGTCTAAACCTGGCGGGGGAAAAAAAGTTTTTGCCTCTACACAGGGGCGGATGTGGAAATTATTTTTGAAGGAGGCGCCAGAGAGAAAAAATGGGCTTTCTCTCATAAAATTTTTCTTAACGAATTTATCATGAGATTTTCTTAAAATGCTTTTCAGGATCACTTAAAGCCAAATAATGTACTTTAAATGTACAGAGAAATTATGTTCTAATTTCTTTCGACTGCGGGCGTAAATATTTTTAATTTTTTTTTCACCATTTTAAGCCAATTAAATACTAAACCCTGAATATAATTTCACTCAAATGCTATAATAATGAGCGGTATTAATTAGAAATATTGTTATAATGACTATAACATTCAGACTTGGTTATTAAACGACCATAGCTTCGAAATCAGTATTTTTTATTCTTATAGCACAAAGCTCATTATTTCTTTCTTAAATACATATAGTTGTTTCAGCTTAAAAAGTTGAAAAAATAAGAAAAGGATCTTAATGTTAAGAAATTGGGTCCCGTCAAAAATGACGTTTTTGGGCCCCCTCCCCATGTCCTTCACCTCTACGTACCCTCTACCCCCCCCCCCCCCATGCTTGGCAAATTGTATGCGATATTTTTCCGCTTTACCTTTTTATTTTTTAAAAATCTAAAAATGTATATACATTGTTAATACTTACTAAAAGTAATTTATTTAATAATTTAAAATGTACCTCTCTTTTTGACTCACTTTCCGACTGAACTATATTTAAAATATTTAAAAGTTTACGGGGAAAAAATTCTAAAATTTTGGGCCCGCTTGCGGCTCGGGCCCGGGCCAACAGATGTACCTTCACCCCCCCCCCCTGTGCACGCCCCTAAGTGTTTCCCAGAATGAGGAGCACACCCCATCACGGGCATTTAAATATATTCAGAAGGCAATCTGAGAATGAGTTATAATTCAGTGATTACCCCTCTTTTTTTTTGGGGGGGGGGGAGGGGAGGGGGATTACCAACGTTTTTTGAGCAATCAAAAATGCTTACTGGTTTCCGTTTTCCGTGGCCTTGCCTGCAGATTTATTCGATTGGTAATTGGCAGACGTCGTGTCACGTGATCCGTTGCGATGTGCCAATGGACTTCTTGAAAACTAAATTATTGAGGGGGTAAAATCATACGTTTGGGGGAAAATACTATCGACTGCTATTTTTGCATTCAAAAATACATTATTATTATTATTGTTATTATTTTAATTTACATCCTTTCTTTAATTAAAGAAAAAAAATTTCTTTCGGATTGGATGCATTTTTTAAATTGTTTCAGTATATTATAATTGGAAAATGCTTAAATACCGTAGTTATGAATGATTATTATTTGTTTATATCTTATTTAAGATATAAACAAATAATAATCATTCATTTCTTTTGAACAAAGATATTTCAATGAGAAGTTAGAGCATGTGCTTCATTTTAATTTTTTTTTCTGTATTTTTGGAATATTATTTAATTTTAACCGATTAGACAAGGTAATTGTGACTATTCTTTAAATCATATCTAACGAAAAAAAACCTCTAAAACCAAAAACATTTAGATGAATTCATTTGAAACGTTTTTCATTTTCATTTTATTTACTTTAAAATGAACATTTTACTTTTCTTTTATTTTTAAAATTTTTAAACTGTATGGTTTATTTAGTATTAATAACCAACCCAAATAGTTAAATTATTGTTTGAAAGCTTGTTCAAACCAAGTTCCTTGTCTTTTAGTGTTGTGTTATCTCAAAAAACCATTCTTGCTTGGAGTAACGTACGAAATTATTTAACTGTTGATTGATTTTTAGGTTTATTACTGTGGTATGAACATGGGCTCCAGAGTTTAACCCGTCTGTAAAAAGCTAGCAAGTCATTGAAGGAAATTTCTTTGAATATTATTCATATTCAAAGTTTTATCCTTTTAATTTCCATTCTTTAATAGATTACTCAAAGGATTTTAAAAAATGAAAAGACACGTGCAAAAAATGCTCGACCCTGTTTTGAATGCACCTTTTTCTTTTCGTAATTCATCGCATCGCTTTCAGAAATTAAAGAGAAAATTACCCAACCTGCTTGCAATCCTATTTCTTCCCAAACCGCTTTCCTATGGACCATAACAAAACAACGATATAAACAGAACATAATTTGAGACTCTCGCTTAATAGATAAACCTTGCCGTTCAAAGGAAATCCACCTGGAATTCTTCGTTTTTGAAACTTCCTCGAGTTTGCGTTTTCGTTTTTTATTTCCCCCTTTGGGTTATTTTTTAACTTTTTCAAGTGCTCATTGTCGCTTGGGAAAGTGCTTTAAACATCCACGAAGTGAGTGCAAACACACATTTTAGATATTTACGGGGATTGAAATGAAAGTTCATGGTTTAGAGCGAGTTTTTTTACACCATCCGATAGGATTTATGGCACCCAGCTGACCTTGAAACACATACTACTTTCTTCCCTCCTGATGCAACTTCCAGTATGAGTGTGGGTTGGAATTTTCTTCCTTTTTATTAACTGAAAGATTCAAGGGTGCCTTTATCTTTTAACTGCTTTTTTATTCAATTGTTTTTGAAACTTTATGGGTGCTTGAAAGGGAGTGAATCCTGCATAATTTAAACATATATTTTGAATGAGGAAAATTAGATATGTGTTATTAGATACAAAAATTTTTGTTAGGTCATAGGCTTACCACCATTTAAAAAAATAAATATTCGAGTTGAGTTTTATTTGAAGGATTTTCGTTACAAACTCTTATCTTAAGGTATTGATAAAAATTTGGTGACTAATTGTAATAAAAAAAAAAAAGAAAAAGAAAAAGAAGGAAAGAAAAAAGGAAAAAGAAATATGGCTAAAAAGCAAAACGTCAAAAATACATTATTTCGATTAGTATTGAAAATAGATACGCAAGTGGAACGTATTGGTAGAATTATATGACAGGGAAATGTAAGTCTATCGGTACGTTCACCCCAATAACTATTAAAGGAACAGACCGATTAAAAGATTCGAACTAACAGTTTTGTGTTAGAAAAAGCTCGCTCAGGACTCTTCATTCCAATGTGTTATTTTTTGAACCATTTTCCGCTCAAGTTTGCACAATAAAAAAAAGAAAAAAATGTTCGTGGGTATTTGTAATAAACTGGTCTAATAAGCAAATTGTTTCGAACAAACTTTATTGAAAATAACATTTAGAATAAACAAAAAATAAAAAAATAAAAATAAGAGGGTTACTTTTTTAACTTGATCTCTTTTAGGATATTTCGGAACAGTTAAAAAGTCATCAGCATGAATAAATATAACAAATTGTCATCGAAAAAACTGTAAACAATAAAAAATTAACGTTTAGCACGAAAAATCAAGATAATTACAGAGTCTGAATATGCAAATAAAATGTTCACATTTGTGCAACACGCTACAAGCATAATAACAATGTTAAAGTTGAATAAATAGTATCAGTAAAAATTAAATCGTTTATTTTAAAAAACGAGTCAAAACGCTAAGTTTTTCTAATTTCAGGATAAAAAATATATATAATGTTATTATTAAATAGTTCAATAGGGATTATAACGCTTTTTACTAAAAAAACAAGCCTCAACGTGTAGCCCTTTCGGTATAAAATATCGTAATCCTCATGTAAAAGTTTTTAATATGCTGCAAAAATTGCTTTTTCGAAATTTTAGAGATTGGCGCTTAATTGACTTTCGAAATAAACAGCTCAATTGCAGACAGGGTCGACTCTAGTAGTTTTGTCGCCCTCAGGCGATGTTGACAATTCCCCCCCTCGTCTTACTAATATATATATATATATATATATATATATATATATATATATATATATATATATATATATATATATATATATATATATATATATATATATATATATCAAATCATCGAGCATACTCTTACGTATTGCTGCAGTTTGAGCTGCAGAGAAAAAAAAAACATTTTCTACATTTGGTGCTGATTTAAATAGAAGTAGCTTCATCTTCATCTTTGGTTTTACTTCCAGGATCCGCAATTACAACTGCAATTTATGCAACCGTCCAAGTATAGTTGGCTTGAACACAATAACTAGAGTTTCTTTCCAACACTTATGGATGTAAAAGACATTTTCAAAACGAATATTTTGGGCGATTCGATTGAATTTGCATTTATCTCTACCAAATGTGTTGCAAGCTTTCTACCTAATTTACTTCGGTTACTTTTTAATTGGAAGGTCCTTCTATATTATTTTAAAATATTCGAGAACATAGATAGTAAATCGTTCTTTAAATCCACGACTAACTGTTTTTTTTTTTTCTAACTTTAAACAATGATACAATAAGCAACTTCCTTGTTTCTGTTTTTATCACGTTGACGACCCATTTTCAGCAAAGGAATAACGTAAAATTTTCTGGGTGCTAAGCTTTAAACTTACCGCAACTTGCGCATTTAACAGGTATGCAAATATTTTCGCTACTTTTCATTCATATTAAATGAATAGATTATTCTAATTTTTTGACTCATATAAAAAAAATCGAAACAATTTTCAAATGTGTTAATAACCCTTAAATTGTTAAAATAATACCTTTAAGGTTGTTGAAATTGTTTTACCCATTCATTAATGACATGTTTTCTTTGTTTAATTAGCATGCATTCATTTTACCCGACTCACTGACGATTTTTGTTTAAACACTTCTGATACAGTGAAACCTGTATAAGTTGACCACTTGGGGTGCACTAATTTAGTGGTCAACTTAAACTGGTGGTCAAAGAGGTTGAATTATAGGATATAGATCTAATTCTGTGCCTGAAAATAGCGGTCAACTTAGACAGGTGGTCAACTTACATGGGTGGTCAACTTTACAGGGTTTACTGTGTTCTATTTTTTGAATTTGGGTTGTTTGTCGAACTGTTCCGACGAATCTTCCTTCGTTGACAACCTGTGCGGGCTTTTATGATTGCAGTACTGCATGTATGCAGGCTGTTTGCATATTAAAACCATATTAATTTTACTTCTTCAAATGGATGTCTTGATGAAGAAAATTGGATTCTCACAGTTTAGTTTCCGAGTGAAAATGAATTTAGGAGGCCCAATTTTAGGTCCAGTTCTTGCCTTCGTGTCAATCAGCACTACACAAGATAAACTGTACTAATGCTTTATTTCCCCACTTGAGTTAGTTAATTTGTGCTTAGGGAAAACGCTTCCTTCCAAACTTTCTCACGATTCGTCATCACCCTTATTTGACCTTGGTCGGAACCGCTGCAAACAGAATCGTCAGATGATACGATACGTCCGCACCACCATAAGTAGCGTCGGGGGGGGGGGGGCACAGGCAGGCACGTGCCCTCCCAACTAGCTGGACACTTACTCTTTGACAATTGAATTACTTCGAAATCAGAACGAAGACTGTATCAAGAATATCATGTTTAGAATTATTTTCATTTGTTTTATATTATATAGCCATAGGCATAGTGTCGGGGAGGGGGGTCGGGGGAATACGGACTCTCTGAAAAATTTCTGAACGTTAAGTGTTTTTCCCCTGAATTGTTCCGAAGTCAGAATGAAAACTTTTTAGACCTCTTCAAAAAATCATTAGAAATATAATTTCCATTTATTTTACCTTATTATTATACCCTATAATGTACTACTAAGATTATGGATTCTTCATGATACCAGTCTTTTAGGGGTTGTTGAGAATACAAAATATTGAATAATATAAACCGATAGATATGAAGAAAGAGGCAAGCAAATGCAATTACTAATTCTTTTAATTAGTAATTTTGCTTGCCATTTATCATTACTGCTCTATTCTCTGGCACTTTTTAAAGTTTCACGGGTGACAAATATCGTTAAAAATTACATTACAACTATGTTTTATTTTATAAAGCCCTTTGCAAGTTATTCTTTAGGAAAAGAAATTACAATTATTCAGCGACAATTAGTCATTAGATATTTATCTTTCGATAAGTACTTTGCTTCGCTTTTATACTATAAGTTACAACTAAATGTGACACCATTTAGCAATGAACGACACTTATAATAATCCATGTCAATTCAACCAGTGGCAGATCTAGCCGATCATTTTGGGAGGGACTATCAGAAGTTTTTGAACAAATTCTTAAGAAATTTTATTGAAATGAAGTTTTAAAAATGAAGTTTTTTCTCAACTTTAGGCTATCCTTAGAGACGTTAGGTGAGGGAGATGGATTTAGGAGTCTCCCTCGGAAAATGTTTCAAAATTGAAATTTCCGAGTAATTTTTGAAAATTAGGGTCTTAAAAACGCATTTTAGGCTATTTTTGATGACGGAAATAGAAAAGTCAGAGTTCGGGTTCTGACTTTTAAATACTTTTTGAAAATGAACCTTAGAAGCCGAAATACTCTGCCATCATATGTTGAGAAATTTGGAGAGAGAGTTTGCTCTTTAGCTGTCGAGCCTAAAAATGCACCTTTAGGCATTGTTTGCTGACATTAACGGGAGAGTGAGGGTGCTTGAAATCTCCACTTCCTGGAAAAAAAGTTTCAAGTCGTTATCTTTCTGAAAATGTATAGAAGGAAGTTACTATTGCTAAGTAATTCATCAAAAAAAAAAAAATGTTTTAAAACCTTTTTTTTTTTCACAAAAAATGCGAGGTGTTCATTCACTGGACGGTCTAACCTATATTTTGGTTTTGTCTAAAAAAAATTCTGGGCGGAGATAGAGGCCGCCAAAGATGGCGGCCTGGGCATCATTTCTCACTTGCAATTTTCGACAAAATCTTTAAAGTTCTTTTTCTCAGGGACGGTGTAACATATATTATTGTGGTTTGTTTCATTTAAGATTAATTTTCCCTGATTAAAAAGATATGCAACGTTTTGAAATATGTGTTTAAGTTTTTTTTTCAGTTTTTTGAAAAAAAAAAATTTTTTCCTTCAAAAAGGTCATTTTTTAAATTTTCATTTTTTTTACTGTTGATTAGTACCACTGAGCACTACATTGCCTGAAAAGGAGAGCTTCTACTTATGTACGTGTTTTATAGGCTTTAGAAGCATTTGAAAAAATGAGGGTTTTTCAGGAACTTGATATAAAAAGGTCGAACTGAAAATTCAAAACTTTATTTGGCGGCAAGTGGCCAGAAAACACTTTAAACTTAGTTATGTAGCGAAATTTTCATTTTGATTCGCCACTTTATTCAGGATATTGGTTTTAGTGAGGACAAGATGGTACTGCGCAAAACGAATCTTTTTACGTTACGCTGAAAGGTTGCGTGGGGGAAAAGACTACGTCTCGGCAAATCGGCTGGAGACTGCTTTCTTGTTTTCATAAAAATTAAATTTCTAGATAAAGAGGCGACTCAAAATGAAAATTTCGCTATATAACTAAATTAAAAGGGTTTCCTAACCACTTGCTGCTGAATAAAATTTTGAATTTTCAGGTCTACTTTTACATATAGAGTTTCTGAAAAAAAAACCTCATTTTTAAAATGCTTCTAAAACCTACATATTAAACAAAAAAGTGGAAGTTCTCCTTCTCAGAGAATGTAGTGCTCAGTAGTACTAATCAGCAGTAAAAAAATTTAAAAAATTTAATTGGCGTTTTTGAGAAAAGTATTGAAAAAAAGGATTTTTTTTTTTTTTTTTTCAACTACTGTGGAAAGAAAACTTAAACAACTACTTCTATATTTCAATGTAAGCACAAAAACCGGCGAGAAATGGAGCTGTCCGCTTCTTGCACCGAGGTTATCAATTTCAAACTTTAAGGCATGCAAATTGATAAGTTTTACGCTACGGTGAAATTATTGTTTTAAAGTATAAAAAAGTCTTAACCCTCTAACTACGAATGGAACATACAATAGAACCTCATTGATTCGGATTAATAGAGGAGCCATATCTTTCGAATTAACGAAAGTACGGCAAGTATAAGGAAAATAACCTATAAATTGGGTCCTAATACATGGTAAAAAATGTATTTTGAATTCATTAGAAAGAAATGGCATAAAACTGCACGAGAGAAAATTACAAAAATACGATACAAAAATACAAAATACGGCCTTCAAAAATACATTATTGCGCTAACTCACGTTTTATTTATACGGTTATATCTAAATAGCTGACCGATTAAGCGAAGTCCGGTTTAATAGGATTCGATTTACCCTATGTCCTAATCGTAAAACAATGCTATTTATGCATATTTTATCTGTGGTTACCCCCTTAAATGGAATTAAAACTTTTAAATCAAGTTTTCCAAAACACTACAAGCTATTTTCACTAAGTTACCGCCCTATAGCCGGGGCTAAAGCAAAAATACATGAAATACGTCGCCAGCTCAGTCATTCCATCCGAGGACTGCAGTTTCGTGCTTTTTTGGCACTCAACAGCCCAGAATAGGAAGTGCAGTGCCAAACAAACTGGTTGCTAATATAGAATTAGCACTGACCAGACGAGTGACCGAAGCAATGGTTCGGTTCAACTCGTAGATTGCATGCAAGGAGGCAAGGCATGGTATTTTCAGTAAATTACCGCCCTATAGCCATAGCTAAAGCAGAAATACATGAAACAAACAGCCAGCTCAGTCATTCCATCTGAGGACTGCAGTTTTGTGCTTATTAACACTCTAATAAACTTTAGGAGTACTCTAGGGGTGCTAATAAGCACAAAACTGCAGTCTTCGGATGGAATGATCCAGCTGGCGGTGTATTTCATGCACTAGAGGCTAGCATGGGTCACTGATACGGGATACGAGTGGGGCATCCATATGTGTTCCAACATTAACTACGACTGCATATGAGTGTATATCCCTGCCTGGGAATTGAAAACCGATTTATACGAAAAAAAATATTTTTAACCACTAAATGTAACATATTTTTGAACTTTAATGATCATGCACAGAATAAACAGAACCAAAAGCTATGGGGGGGGGGGGGGATCGCAGTCAGAAGTTAAATTCAAAAGGTAAATTTCAGAAAATTTTCGCGCTTTGAAAAATATTTTCTTTGTGTGTTCCACGAGTTTATCGATTTTCCTATCGCCAAGGATACACAAATTCAATTTAGGCAGAGATCGAAATCATTTTTAAAGTTCAATGTCTCAGTTTACAAGCAAACTACGCTAAAAATGTTTTATATATTGTTACGAAGGTTTTTTTTATATTTTTATACCATTTGAATGATTAAACTATCTTAGAATTTAGTCATTGTCATATGTCTATGAAAATCATGAAAAGATATTGTGTACTAAAAAGAAAAATTGGAATGTTTTCATCTTTAATTTCTCAAAACGTGATTTGATATGGGGTTGGATATGTTGTTGATTTGATAGCACACCAGGCTATCTTTGTGATGTTATAGGCGATAGTATCATGTTTTCATATTTTAATCAAGAGTAAATGCTTAAAATGTTAGCAAATGACGTTTCAGTGTAAAATTTAGTTGAAAAGCTGTATGACCTACAAAATCGTTTGTTCTTCTCGACCACATTTTATATACTTGAATATGAGAGGGGAAACATCAGTACCTGTCGGGATAATTATAAAATGTAGTTAACCTACTGCAAACGATGTCGTTCCCTTGTGCAAATTGATCAGTGTATTGAAGAACAACAAATGGCGTTGAACGAATGTTTTGTGACGAAAATTGCTCTTTGGTACATTCGAACACCGGACTGAAGAAACTCTTAACACACTTCATTTTAAAGGTTTTTTTTCCACAAGTCAATCTTTAATTGTGCAAAATTTTTTTGTGGTGTTTCGTGGCTGATGCTTCTACTACTGTCTAACCTAACCCTATGAGCTACGTTAAGTTCGGTGAAAATCTTCCTCTTTTGTGTTGTCATTTGGCTTAAAAATTTTCATGTTTGCACATGGTTTAAAGCGGCAATTTGCGTCACACGCGACATGCTAATCATTACAACACCATTTCATTTTTCAATACGCTGATCAATTCGGCTAGGGAGCAAATGGGTGTTGCCACTTAAAAAAAATTAAACTCTTTTACTGTAATTGTAACTGTGCACTGCGTTGTTTAAAGTCATCCCAATCTGGAGCGCACACTTGCAAATAACCATATCTAAAATCTTGGTTCTGTTGCTTTAGCGGATAGACTGCTAATGCTTTGTATTAAGGGTTAATTACTTTTGTACCACTCTGTACCATAATATAGACTTTGGGCATATTTCTGAGTCGTCGATGGTGCATGTTTATTTTTCTTAACATCCGCTTTATAAGAAATTTCTAATCGTTAAAACTCCAGACATAACGTCATTTTCTGCATCGACTTTCGTCAAGCAAAAAAGGCAAAGACAGGTTCGCCATTCGGAAGCGCGAGTTGTGGATGAGAGAGATTTTCATACGATCTGCAATTAATTGGTGTCGGCAGAATCTTTACTCTGAGAGTCCATAAGAGGTCTGAAAAAAAAAAATGTATTGAAATTTTACCGATTGGCTTCAATAGATTTTTTTCAAAGTTCAGTGTTATACGTATTTTGATTTTTTTTTTGATGTAGGTAAAGTTTAAAACAAGAATTAAAAAATTGGATAATTTGTTTCAGTAAAAATAGGTTAGTGACATAAAATGCCTCAAATTATCACAGAAAAGAGGCGAGTGCTTTTGAAAATATTAAAAGCTTCTGAGAATATGACTATATGGGTCATTCCGACGAAAATGGTACATTTCATGTCCGGCACTTTTAGATTTTTTACAGAAAATTTGATAGTTAATATGAATTAATCATAGTTTTCCTTTATTCTTCATGCAATTTTGTATCATGAGGTATTTTTGTTTTTAATATTTTGATTTAGGAATTTTTAAAAAAAAAATTATGTTAGTCAAAAAGGCAAAATCTGGATGTCCCAACTTCAAAACAGTGACAGTTAAAAAGTGATTTAAGTAATTGCTTAGATGCAATAGCAAAAAAAAAAAAAAAAAAATCCAATTATATTGCAACACCTTTATTGTAACAATTTAAACAATAAATTTTTTTAGAAAAATATTTTTTTAATGAAAATGCAGGGAATTTATAATTGTCCTTACAGTTTACAAATTTTGAAATGTCCACTCTGTTACAGTCATTAACGAATAAAAAAACATTTACAAAAAAAAAAAAAAAAAAAAAAAACTAGCAATACTTTTGAGATGTCCTGATGGTAAAAACTTCATGTTTAGCTAACCCTAGTGGATTCAACTGTCAACAAGCAAGGATTTATTCTTTGTAAGATTTATTCTTTGTCTCTGATAGTAAATTTGAGTAACAAAATGCCCACTATGTTACATTAATTTTACTAGTTAAAATGTAAAAAAAAAAAAAATCTAAATTACATATAAAGTAGTAATTTTAGAGTTACTCTTTGCTTTTGTATTACTATTTTAACTGTTACTTTATGTTTAGGTTTAGAAAAAAAAATTTAACTACTTATTTGTCCACTCTGTTACACTTCTTGCGTAACAGAGTGGACAATGTTTATGGAAATAGTAAACAAGTCCCATATGCTACTGATATTTTTCAAAAAGCTTAGCTTAACAAACAACAGAATTTATAGAAACAAACAAATTTATAGAACAAATTTATAGAAAAATTGAAATTAAATACAAAATTTAAAAAAATGAAACATTGTCTATCCATTTTCTCTGCTTAAAAACATAGAGATTACTTCTATCTTCAATAATAGTGAACACTCTGTTACAGGTATGTCCACTCTGTTACAGGAATATTTTAACTGATTTGATTGTAATTTTTTTTAAATATTCAATTTTAAGGTTAATTTGCATAGAACTACACAATTACTAACTAGAATAATCCAACTTCAATCTTTTTTCAAGTTTGTTTCATATAATAATCTAACTTTTGCAAATGATTTTTTAAAATTTTGTATTTTTGAGTAAGACAATTAGCAATAAAACTTAAATGTGCCTTTTACAATGAAATTTTAAGCATTTGTATGAAAGATATGTTCCATTTGTTTATATTAAACAAAAAAAAATTCCAAAAGTAATTGAAATTTTTCAATTTGTTGTTGTTTTTAAGTGTGTAACAGAGTGGACAAAATCTTTCGTTTCTGATAAAAGAACTGAGACAATTGGATATTAATACCAAGTTGAGCTAATTAATTTTTATAGTTCAGATAAATTAAACCCTTTTGCCATTATTTGACATTAATTTTTGTTGGATTAGATGACTTTGAAAAAAAAAAAGGTTTTGAAAACTGAAATGTACCATGTTCACCGGAATGACCCATATATAAATGTTTTAATGTAAATTAATCTAATTTATTTTAACTTATTTTTAAACCCAGACAATGAGTAACCTATATTTAAGTATCTGTGAAGAGAAAATCAATATAGGTGTACAGGTACTTAACAAGAGGGAGGTTAAAACCCCTTTAGAACTAGCTATCTCAAAGAAAGCGGGCAAATCAATTCTCTCTCAAAATTTAAAAATGAAAATTTCAATGAATTAACCACATAAATAAACAGGTTGAGAGATTTTTTTAATAATATAATTTCCTACTTCATCACTCAAAATGTTACAAAGAATTTAAAAAAAAAAAAACATAAAGAATTCAAATTTGATTGTTGCTTACAAAAGAACATCGTAAACAAACAAAGTTTTCGCCAATCTAATAGCTTGGCTGAGTAAAAACTTATGAAACTGAACTTATTTACCATCAAAAATATTTTTTGAAGCTGAAAAAAATTAAAGTTATTTTCTTCTTAACACTAGAACGACTGACATTTTCTGTATACCTAGAAAGACTGAAGGGACCAGTGTGGCCCCTACCCATTTTTGGAGTGAATTCTTTAAAAAAATTCTTCCTGAGGGATTCCACATGCCTGATACACCTTCTTTCATGACTAAATAAAAACTTAATACTTAGTTATTTTTAGTTTTTCTCTCTATACTGGGCAAAAGGTTGAATTAGTGTTCCTTTTTAAGAGCAATGGCCGGTAAGCAGTCGGTACTGTTTATAGCATTTGGATATCCAATCGGCTGCATAAAGAGAAAGTTACAGGCTAAACTAGAATGAATGGCATTTTTTTAATGCTACAACAATTAGGAGAAAGGAAAAAAATAAATTTTTTAATTGTCAAAATGCTTAGGGGCCACTGTGGCCCCTCCCGTCTTTCTAGGTATAAGGATCAATATTAACAGTACTATGAGGCGAATGATTAAATGATTAAACAAGCATTCAAATAGTGTCATATAATGAAAAGTCAGAAAATTCCATTAAGTTCCGTTAGATATTATCCGAGTTATTAAACAACATACTACGCGAGGGGCCACACAGGCCCCTCCGTCTTTCTAGTGTTAACAATCAACGTTTGCTACACAAGAAATGCACAATTTGGTTTTGGCACTCAGAGCATTACGCCCTCTCCCGCAAAACTCCCCATATCCCGCCCACATAGCATTAGAAATTTAAAACTACATTAAATAATGAGATTATACCAATTTAACCTTAATGATCCGACAAAATTAACATCAAGGAGTTGGATCCTACAGACACTGATTATCTGAAATTCGTTCAACAATTTCATCCGATATCGCCGTGACTCTCGTCAAAGAATGTAAAGTTATTGACCTTTGGGAAGAAGAATTGCATCGTGTAATGAAACATGTTCTATGACTGAGAGATTTGGGCGAGAGGCAGATCAGAGAGAGAGAGAGAAAAAAAAAAGGGGGGGGGGGTGACTTTTACGAAAACGAACGCTTTCACCCACAACTTTCTTTTGTAATTTCTGTTACCTGGAACTTCGCAGAGTTATTTCCAAAAAAACAACTTCAGTTTTACACGGATAACTTTTTGGAGTGTTTTTGTTGCATTCGACGGCTCGTACTTTCAATTAAGTATTGATTTTTTTATTAGTTGGTATTTCGTCAAAGTGCTGGTGACTCTTTCTTTGAAAAGTTTCCAGGGAAACGTGAAAAGGTCACCCTAACGCCAACTGTACATTTCACAGGGAACATTTGAAGTTAAATAGTGAACACGTGTTCAAACAATCAGGGTACACATGCTTATTTACTAAAGTTAGGTGTAGGGTTTCTTTAGGGAACTTGCAAAAATGCAAAAGTAGTTTTTACATTGTCAATAGTAAGTTATGATAAAAGGTTGGGGTATTTTTTTTAGGGATTTCGTACGGAGCTATAATGAAAAAATAAATATATTATAGTTATGGATGAAAAATATAATAGTATTCGTATATATAAGTCAGTATTTAAGTCAAAGTGTTCGTGCCTCTTTTTGAAAGTTTCCAGGGAAACATGAAAATATTACTCAAACACCAGCTGTACATTTCGCAAGGAACACATTTGAAATGCAATGGTAAACACGTGGTTCAAACATTCAAAGTACATTTTATTGTTTATTGAAGCTAGGAATAGGGTTTCTTTTCAGGGCAGCGTTTCTGCTTCCTAAACTTTAAGCCAGCGAACCTTTGTCATGGACCAATATTCAATGCAGACCCCTGTCATTGAAGCATATAATTACCTGTACATTCTAGATCATTGAACTTAATTACATTAATTAGTACCAGAGTTGGGCAAATTTTAATTGCATTGACAATTAAAGATTAACAATTGATTAATTGGTAAACGTAATCACAACTAACGATTGATCAATTGTAATTGTAGAAAATTACAATTAACGATTAATTAATTGTTAATTGTAGTTGACTACAATTAACAATTGTCAATTGTCCTGCGAATTTTAATTAAAACTAACTCATAAAAAAATTACTGGTTGTGTATAATATATTCTACAAGCGACTGGTCTACCTGGGACGTGGACGGGTACCATATTACTATCTAACTATTTAAATACAAATGTTAGCTACTAATAAAATATCAATAAAACATCTGTAACTTTATTACGAGCAATAAATTATTTACTGCAGCATATGACTTTTCTCAAAAAATCCTATGGCTCCAGCAAAATTTCCTCAAAAAAGTTATATTTCAATTAAAAATTCAAAAAATTTTTTTTAAACATCTGAGTGAAATTACATAAATGCATCTTAATTACACGATTTAAAAAAAATAAATTAAAACAGAGCGGTCTCTGAGATTTTACGTTCCCAGTTATGTCCTTCTTTCTCACCTCCCCTGTTACAGGTTAAACTATAAAACAATGATTTGCACAATTTTATAAAACACTTAACTAAAACACAAACATTTACGTGTGGAAAAAACTTGCCAAGGTAGAAATAGTTCCCGCGGTGAGCGAGCAATCAGCACTGAACGAAAATACGAAATCGAATAATACTTTGAACTCTCTACCCTGCGCTGTACCTATTGATACTATAAGTTAATTGTTAGCTTTAATTGTTTCAAAAAACAATTTAAAAATTAATTGCAATTATTTTAATTGCGAGAAGCGATTAACGTACATTAATCCAATTAAATTAATTGCAAAGTACAATTAATAGCTCAATTGCAATAAACTTAATTGCAATTAATTTAATTACAACTATTCGATATTTTTAATACAATATACAATTTTTAATTGCAATAATCGATAAAAAATTGTTTCTGAAAAATAACAGAAGATATTTAAAAAAATAAAATCGAAAACTCTTTAATTAAAAACTATTTATGTTTAGGTAATGCGGTAAATACCGGTATTCTACCTCAGTAAATACTGGTACAATTGCCGCCGCTTATATGAATCATGTTTGTTCTAAGCAGTTTTGATTCCATAAAACGACTGATTTAATAAAGCGGCTAATTCAATAAAGCTGGATTTTATTCCGTTTTTCAAAATTTGATTCATTAAAGTGGTTAATTCAATTAACCACTGATTCAATTAACCGGCGCCCACTGTATTACGAAATTACAAAATAACTCGAAATACCGGTACTACAATCACTAATTATTCTGCCAGTATCTATTCTGTGTACCCTAGTCAGCTCTTTCCTCTAAAAAGGCCATCTTTCTCGACTTCTTAACTCAAACGCTCTCGACATCAAATTACAGAATCAGAAAAGTTTTTAGTTTACAATCATTACTCAACCAGTCTGAGTGCTTTTCACATTTCTTTCGAATTTTCATTTTGGTTCGTGGAAGTGATAGGCTCCGGAGATTTTTGTCGACCACCCATACTGCCCTAAAACGCATACATCTGAGAAGATAAAAGCAAAATGTATCACAGATTGAAAACAATTCACTCATTTTCTTACGCTATCATTAAATTTGATCGAATTGTGGTCTTTGCTTTGCAAGGTTAATGGGATGTGAAACGTTTCATCTACTGTCATTTCTGCAAAAATGGCCTCATTTTCTTTGAATTTCCAATGATACCTCCGGATTTTGATTGCTCAGTGCCAAACGTATACAGAAATCCTCTTCTCTTAAATTAGTGTTTGGATTTCGTGGGTGGTCTAGTAATCTACAACAATGGCAAACGAGCAGTAGAGAGTTCTGTTTCGTAAAAGTTGGTAGAAATTTCTTAGCTTTTTTAGAAGATTAATCAAACCGGCGTTGTTTTACCTTTTGGTTCTCGCAATGTTCTTTTCTTTTTTTGGAATGCGCCAGCTTTGTAACGCAGCACACCAAGATAAAAAGGTGTAATAACAGTGTTCTGCTTTGCAAATATTCCTAAATTACAAGCAAAAATCAGTTGCTTTTAGGCACCTTTTAACAGTTTGATTTTAAACAATATTATTTCGTTCTTCAGTACTCATTTAATCGGATCTGAAAGCAGGGGAGCCAAAACGGGAGGTCACGGGAAGTCACTGTGACCTCCCAAAATGCCCTTATTCGGACAATTTGGAGAAAAAACTGCTGCTTAAAAAATGATACCTAATGTCTCTTCGCATACACGTTCGTATTTTTCATTCGGTAAAAGTCAAAGTTTCATTCCGGTATGTTGAGAATTTCTCTTTCCCAAAAACTTAAGATCAGGGGGTAATGTGATGCATCACGTTCGTAGTCATTCGGATCAGAGAATGGGAAATCAAATGCCCTGCGCATGACAATAATGTCACGTACGAAGTCACCCACATTTATTTTTGGAAAACGAGCTTTGACGTTCACTTCAGAAGGTGTTTTTTTTTATATATATATAATTTCTGTAGGATATCTAGAGTTAAAAATACTTCGTACCAAAGCTTAAAAAAAAGAAAAAACTATACCATACATATCAGTCGGTTAAATTACGAGACGCTGAAAGTAAATTAAAAATCCTTTTTCATGATTGTCAAAAAAAAAAAAAAAAAAAAACAGAAAAAACCTGTACAGAGTTTGAATTGAATATTGAGGGAAATCTGGATCATGAAGTCTAATGAGGAAAATAAGTCATAAAAAACGACATTTTTTGGTCCTTGGCGATTCGAGTCCAGAACCTACGTGTTATTAACACGGCGCTCTTACCAACTGAAGTAACAGGACTCCATTTCGCGGATGCTATAGATTACAGCAAGGCATAAGAAAAAATCAATAAATTCATCGATTTCTTCGAAAAAACAGCCACAATATGTGGTTTATGTGAGTGAAAAATTCTGTATTTTTCACCGACAGCAGTAAAAGCAAAATCTTAATGATGCCTTACAAATTAAGTTGGACGAAGTATTAAGTTGGTAGCTCCCACAAAAAAAAAAATAATAAATAAATAAAAAAAAATAAAAAAAAAAATAAATAAGTAAAATAAATTTTGAGAAATAAAGTATATGATGAGCTTAATATGTGAAATAAAGAATAAACTCACATACTAACATATTTCCTTCGTTTAAAAAATAATGATAATAATAATAATAAAGAATTCGCTTCATAAGAAAATTAAACCCTAATTTATTTTTGCCTCTAAAGTGCAGGTTTTCGTGACTCTGAGCCGCTGCAATAGAAAAAAATAATACCTAAGTTTTAAAGCAAGACGATTATGACATGTTTCCAAGAAATTGAAACCGGACTCCGTGATTAAAAAGAAAAACAAATCAGTGCCTCAGAATCGATTCGCGTGTCAATGAGAGGGAAAAATTCAAAACCGATGTGTATTTTATACTTTCTCCCTAATCTTCCATTACTTCTTCATTAAAAAATTTTCTTACTACCCAATGCATTGGCATTAATTTACATCCAAATAGCGTTTACTGTTTTAGGGAACATTCATTGTGTTACGCAAGTTACATTAAATGGCCACCATATCAGACTGAATTAAAAATTCTGATGTGGATGCCACCTGACTTCTTTGTACGCTTATTGAATGTAGGGGTGGGAGGTCGCGGAAGGTCACTGTGACCTCCTAAAAATTTCGTTGTTCGGCAAATTTTGCTGACGATTCGACAAATTTAGAAACAGATAATGACTATACTTGGGAAAAAGATTCAGGGTGAAATCTCAACCCCATTTCACCCAACGTTACCATAAAAAATTGATTTTTGACATCAATTTCGAAAATTTACACTGGAGAGTCCTGATCCCCAGTCCGCATTTTCTTCGCCTTGCAACATGCCCCTCCTAAAAATAACTGGTGTATAATGTTTATACCCTAGCATCTTCACCTTTTCGATGTAGAGCCGGACCATGCTTGCAGACCTGTCGCTGGTGTGCTAAAATATTTTTAGCTACCAATGTGAAGGTCTACTCAGCTTTATATGAGTTTATTTGCCTGTGGCACTGTTATGGTTATTCTTGACGGATGAGCACAAAGCAAGGGCGCCGCTCCAATGTCTAAATGCTTCCCACTGACCTTTTTGGTGTTTGCTAACAATTCTACCTCCTCAGTTTCCGCTATGAGGTGGTGATTTGCAGCTGTATATCCAATGACGGTGCATGTAGTGTTTTCAGACCTTTAAAACGTTCTCGATGATTATTTCAAAGTATCTATATTCTTTAGCATATTATATAAGTTAATTTCATAAGTAAAAAGCCTAATACTTATTTAAATTACTTTATTTTATTTTATTAACTTATTCGAGAGAAGGACAAGGGGACTACTTCGTGCAGAGAAAATTTCATATTGTTTAGACAGGGGTGCAGATCCCTCCATGACCGATGGTGTCCCCCCCCCCCACACATCTTCCTAAACATCGCCAATACTGCCAGATCGACATTGAATTCGGCAGCAATTTGGGGGGGGGGGGGGCGGCAAGATTTGGCTGTCATGTTTTGAAGCCAAGTAGCACAATATCCAGCATCATTCTGGCAGCATCAATTTTTACAAACCGAAACTTATCTACGTCGAATCAACCTTACATCTTGTCTCACAGTTGCACTTATTTATCTCGCTAAAATAGTAAAAATCATGTCCGACGCCTTTGATTTCTTTTAAAACTAATTTTAATTATTACCACTAATCAACGCTTTTTTTAAGACTCCGTTTAATTCTACATATTCAAGTATCAATAATTTGTTCATATGTAACTCATGAAGGTTTTTAAACTTTTTTTTTTTTTTTGGCACAAGAAGGAGAATGAAATATCTCAGCTTCAACGCATTTGAAGTTAAAACGCGATTTAAGATAATGCTGAAGTTCAACAATATATAAAAATAAACATCCGGCACACAACATCTAGTATCCAGTTCTAAGCAGACATCCCAGGCATTAATTTGAATTTTGACATCTTGAATTAAAATTACGTTTTTCGCAATCATGAATTGTGATAGGACCGTACTCGTTGGGTTTCTTGCTTCTACAAATGTCTCCTATCGCAATCATAATTGCGGAAAACATAATTTGAATTCAAGATGTCAAAATCCAAATGAATGCTAGGATGCTAGATGTTATGCGATGGATGCTGTTTTTGTTTTCAGAGGATTATGTCGTCTAGAGGGTCGAGTATAAATAAAGTCAATTCCAGGGGACATGGAGGAGAAGCTGGAAGAGACTACCCTTGGCACTGCCCTGGAGGAACGTTCTCGCGCAGAGGAAAATGAACTTCAAAAAGGATAAAATGAAGCCACCATTCAACGGTCAAAGAAAAATAATAAGCAATCATGATTGCTCAAAAAATAAAAGAAAAAAACCTCATGTTTGTCAATTTTAATTATTTTCATTTGTGCGGGTTTTTAAAACTTGTTTGTTGTTTCAGATGCGACCATGTTTTTTTTTACATTTATGTTATAAATGAATATTTCTAATTAGTTCTTTTTTCAGTTCGTCTCTTTTTTTTTCCACGTTTACAACTGCAACTGAATAATAATGAACAATGTTCATGGGGAATAAGAGTCATTATCATATATTACCGTTTTATGATGCAAAAACGCAATGATCATATTATTGAAAAATTTCCCAAATGTTTCTTCGAATCAAACATTTTTAACAGTTTTCAGGATCGTATCCCAGGGGTAGTTGGGATAAATCTTCTCAAAACTCAGAAATTTTCCTTTTCTTAACCACATAAAGGAGCTAAAACTAACCATACACCCCCCCCCCCCCACACACACTACTAAAATTTGTTTCTGGCTATGACACTGATCGTCTTTGTTTTATTCATATTACACTCACAATTGTGCAAGTCTGCCTTCAAAACCGACTTTATGGACGCAAAAAAAAAAAAAAGTGAGTGAAAATATCTAACTCATGATTTTTTTTTTTTTAATCGGAGGCTTTTAGTCGGTAAATGAAGTGTCTACTAACACTCACCAAAAATAAATAAATAAAATAAATATAAATAAAATACAAATTAATATCAGATGTGTGGCTGTCTCATATGGGGAATCACACTTTTTTTAAAGCTTTTTTTTATACTTTTTTTATTTTAAAATTTCGATGGTTAGAAAGGCTTGAAATTATTTTCTCATTTTTCTCTTCATATACAGACATGGAGAAAACGCTATATTTTAAGTTCTGTATAAAAATATGCAGAACATTTTTTTTTAAAACTCACTACCCCTGTTATGCCCTAATGTTACCCCTGTCCTCTCACTGTTCCCTCTCCCCCGTCATATACCTACAGCAGTTTTTTTTTTAATCAAGAAATGTTTTTTTGTTTCGCCGAAAATAAGCTTTTGAGTTGATTCTTTTATCACTAAATATTTTCAACTTTACAATGCAAAATTCTTATTTTGTAATTTTAGTCTGTAAAAGAATAGGTTTGATGTCATTAAAACAAACGTCGGAAATGGTCCTGAAAGATCCCCGTTAATTGTCACTGGTGTGTACCGTTCTACTTAAGCATTTTACAAAAATAAATTTTTTATTAAAATAATTTGAAAATAAGGAATATATTGTTTCAAAAATGTTACAATGCATAACGTTTAGTTTTGGAGTCCATTTGAAGAAAAAAAGACAAAATATTTTTAATTTCTGCGGCGTCTTTAACTTGAATTTATTTCAATTTGTTATCGGTTTATCAATCGATAAGTTTGCTGCCAATGATTCATAGCTTTTGTACCATAAATAAACAACTGCTGATATAAAACATCAATAAACAAGTTTTGAGTGCAGTACGACGTTTTTATCTTTTGGTTGCAAGAAATAAATCATTTGAAAGGATAAAAAAGAACTAAAAGATGAAATTTTTATTGCTTTGAACTTTCAGAAGTAATTTTCAGAATAGCTAGTATAAATATTCTCGAGTGTATAAATTGTTCCAGCTAATTATATTGCGAATGCTGCTTGTTGGTTTGGGGTGTCTGGAAATTACGTTTCTTGTATGTTCGACAAAATTTAGAAAAGTAAAATAGGAAAATTCCAATTATTTTTCTATTATTTATTTGTATAAATACTACATAAACAGTACCACAAGTGACATGCACTACACATAACCAAAATATATTTAGAGTTGGTTGGGGGAAGTGGGTCACCCCCCTAAAACTGAAGTATGGATAAAGTGTTCATACTTTTTTGCACTGATCATGTTTCATTTCATCACAGTGATTGGTTTTGCACATATTTGAGATTCGTGGACTATTTTTCTAGGTCATAACACTTAGTCAAAAAAAAAAAAAAAAAAAAAGAAATATGATTTTTTTTTTTTTGCGAGTTTTAGCAACATTTTTCAAAGAAGTGTTTCCAGATTAGTTTTTATTATTTTTTATGATAATTAATTTTTCACGTATAGTTTAACTTAAAGCTCATACAGCAACAAGAATTTTTGGATAAAATATCATATTTCAAATATATTTTATCCAAATAAAAAATCCAAATTTAAAAATAAAATTTTTCAAAATCAAAAGCAATTCTGATTAAATATTTATATTGGTGAAATATAAGACAACTATATGATGACTTAGTAGGAAATTAAAAAATACTGTTGGGCTTGCAAGAACGAATAGAAATAGTGACACTTTTTATTGGCATAGTGCAGATGATGTTGGAATAATTACTGAGAATGAAGCGATAATGGTTCTTCCTTAGCTAACTTTACATACACGCAGTCATTTAGTGTTTCCAATTTCTTTCTCAACTTATAGTTTTGGCAAATTTAATCAAATTGACCTTAATCAACTGTATTACGTTCATCAAACACGTTTTTACATGTAAAAGTAAAATATATACCTATAGGCTTTCAATAAATTTCACAAATGAAATTGTTTTGTCTCATTGTTGTAAATATCTCATAAATGGATGCATTTACAAACAAATAATTCACACTAAAAATTTACATACTTTATCGTGTAAGACCTCCTTACCCCTTTTTTGGATATGATTCAGTTAAATTTCAGTAAAAAGGGGGTGACCCACTTATCCCTTACTATGGGGTAAGTGGGATACCCATCCGATTTTTTTTTTTTAATGTAATCGTTAAGAATATTTAAAGCATTATTTTAGAAAATAGTGATGAACTTTTGTTTATTAATAATGACCAAGATAAAATAAAACAATAAGTTTTTTTTTTTTTTTTCAAATCTTTTGCATAAGGTTTCAAAAACGAACTATTCTCAAAAGGGGTTCCACTTACCCCAACCAACCCTATTTCAAAAATTCACGTTTTAAAGAATTTCTCGAGACATAAAAGACAAATTCTGCAGTGGAAGCTAAAGGGCAGTAGCTGCAAATTTTTCATTTTTTTTTCTATTTTTTTCTATCTGTTGTGCATTAGCTTTAATGTACAAGCTTCCTTATTTGGTTTCCGCTGAAAAAAGGCGCACAAAAAAAAAAAAAAAAGTATAATTCTAGCATTTCCCTATTGTTAGTATTGAATCCAACACACATTTCTTCAAATGTTTCGAAAGCTCATTTTTACAGATACTGCCGTTTACCGGCCCACGACAGAATTGCTCTATAACTTTTGTCACAGAAAAGGTGTTTTTCAGCTGACATTTTCAAGCAAAAATTAAATCCCCAATGCATTTAGAGGACCAGAAATAAATTGCAGAAAAAAAAAAGGGTTCTTTTATCATCCTTCATCGTAAATACCTGGGAATAAGCAGTAAATCTCAGAAATTAGTTTGCTTAACTATGTGCAATTATTCTATTGATTTTTAAGAAAGTATCACTTATATTCACTTAGATATGAGCATTTCTTTCAAAAATATAAATTTCGTTCGCATATTTTTATCTCATGGGAAGCCAAATTTTTCGTCAAAACTTACCAAACTTTCAGAAGACTTGACAGCATACAAGAAAAACGTTATGCTAAAATTTGAAGTAAAAATATTGAAAATGTAATGAAACATGAACATTTAAAGCAATTATTTTTTCACTACGCATGCGCGAAAGATGGCAATGTATAACTTTCATTTCTTAGTCAAGCAGATGTGGCAATTTTGTAGATTTTTTTTTTAAAATCCTGTCAAATATCATAAATCCTTAAATTAGCGTCATTATCCTACTTTACCCTACGTATATTAACCGGTTCAGTATGTGCATAAGTTGAAGTTTCAAAGAAGCAAATGTCCGACGAATCTACTTTCAACTAGGTAAATCAGAAAGTAAAACTAGGAAATTTTAGCGCTTACAGTGATACTCGCTAAATATTATGAAGTACAAAGTTGCTGAATAATCAATTTTAAAAACTAGTAGGAACGAAACATAATAAAAAATCAATCAATAACTAATTAAATCGCAGTAAGAACAGTGACAATTCGAACGTGATGAAATTCTCTAATAACATAACTTGCAAAAATCTAATTTCATTTAAAAGTTATTGAAAGAAAATAGAACAACAATTAAAATTATCACTAAGGAGCAAGGCGCCGCGAACTAAACCAAAAAATTTTTAAAGACGGAACTGCTCAATTTGCCGAATGGAACTCCAAATTTTGCCGAAGGATTAAATACGGGTATACACACAAAGTACATCTAATGAAAAAGGACATTCGGGCATTTAAAAATTGCAATTATGTCCCCAAATTTGCGGAATCATGCAAAATTGGCCGAATAAAACTTTGAATTTCACCGAATGATGATAATTTTACCGAATAGAACTCCAACTTATGCCGAATGATGATATTTTTTCAGAATCCTCACACAAAATTTGCCGAATAAGGACATTTTTGGGAGGTCACAGTAGCCTCCCGTCGGAGTGCCCCTGACAAAGATGTACAGTAAAATCGTATTACAGCAAATACCAATACAAATGTTCAGTCATTGTTTTAGTTGCCATCACATTACTTGAATTCCATTACAAATTCCTGTTAAGCACTAGCACAGCCAGGAATAACTTTTGGAGAGGTTATTTTGATGAGAATTACCTCCTGGAGGTTTTTTTTTTCCTTGATCAAAAATACTTTCTGGAGGGGTTTTTTGGTGGAAAATACCCTCTGTCAGGGATTTTTTAAATCTAAAATACATTTTGGAGGTTTTTTTTTAAAATCAAAACAGATCTTTCATATGCTTAAACTACTGTATTACAATTTGCATTTATGTTTAAACCATGGATCTGGAGGATGTTTTCATCCCCCCCCCCATTCGCTGCGCCAATGCCGTTAAGGCGAACAAAATTTGAGGTCTCTTGAAGTTCGTTGTAACGGGATTTCACTGCATTCAAATCATTCCCTTCTTTCCGAAAAAAAAAAAAAAAAAACTTTTTATAAGTTACCGTTAGAACTGTGAACTGCTTGAGGATTCTCATTTTTCTTGAACCGTATTCTACTCGACCACTGATCCTTATACTCTTAAGTAATTGTTTCTTTTTGTCTTGCTCATTAAAAAAAAACGAAGAAAGCAAATATACTACCGTTCCGGAAGCTATTATCCCGGCATCAGGAAGATTGGAAAATTGCCGCGCTTTGTTGAGACCCTTAAAATAGCATTAGTCAGCATGCGGGGGTACTTTTGATAGATACTCATGGTCATTTCTAAAAGGAAGGGGGAAAACTAAATAGCGAAAGATAACTTATCTGATAATCACTTTCTCTGCAAGTTCGCATATTGTATCTACTATGTTCTAGCTATGTGCAACAACTTACTTTGTTCCAGCCAAAAATGGTACAATTAATCAAACAAACGTGTAGCTTAGTTTGGAGGTTAACAACTTTATGAGAGCATAAGCCACATTATGCCACTTTTGATTCACGAGTGCAATTTATTTGATGATCAAGATTTCATGAACCATTCAGATTTTTTTCACGTAATATGAAAAACAATTGCTTGCAACAAAACAAATTGTTCTAACTCCCTAATTGCGTTACTGTTTAACATAGCTTTTCAATTTTTGCCTAACAATTCATAGCTTTTTAACCCTCCAGAACTCGCCCCCCTCCCCCCGCCATGAGCAAAATACTCACACCAAGAAGAAATTAAACTTTTTTTTTTTTTTTAATCTTGTATCATCAAATATTTCATTTATTTCAACAAATACTATTATTTTGCGCAACACTTGGTGTTTCAACTAAATACTATACAGTCTTCTGCAAAAGTTTAAGAACACTCATGAAAAAATCAGATTTAATGGTATTGCAGGTTTTCGGATAATAAACCAAAATCTTGAGTCAAACGTACTCGAACGGACGTTGATTTATTTTGCAGATAGAGCAACTCTAATTCTATTGCAGGAGGTTGTTGGACATTGAGTCTTTCATTAGACTCAATGTCCAACATGAGTTCATCATCTTTCTTATCTCACGATCATCACGTGCACTAGTTTTTGGTGACCGCTTCTCTTAAGATCCGTATAATTTTCCGAAATTTTGAATTTACAAATAGATTGATGGATAGCTGTGTTGCTGAAATTTAATTCCAAATTTATTTTACGTTCAAAAATCAAACTTCACACGGGACCACTATTTTTGCCCGTTTTTCCATACTTAAGGAAAGATTTTTTTACCCATTACAACAATTATACAACAAAACTGTATATGAAAAATCCGATAACGAACTACTGATAAACGAGGTAGACACGCTTATTTATAGCAGTAGAAAGTGTCTGATGCAATCACTGGTGTAAATGATGATATCTGTTAAAATTCAGGAAAATAACTAGGGTAGGTGGGGATAAAGCCCCGCGTGGGGTAAAAACCCGCACCGACATTTTAACTTGATCACCTTAGAGTAAGAAATTTACCTCTAGGTGGTGGGTTTGTCCTATGGAAACCTATTGATCAATGAAATTTTGTCCTGTCTAGGTACTCCAGAGACGAGAAAGGGAGATAAGTCTGTTTTTTACTACTTTGATCTAACTTTTCTAATATATTATTCGAACATTGTAAAATGTAGAATATGTTAATACAGGTACATTAAAGCTTCACTTTCGCGTGAAAACAGTTATTCAAGTGGCTGCATAAAAGCAACATGGGGCATTTTTCAGAAAGTGACAAAATGGGGAAAATCCCCGCAGTTGTTTTGCGGTAAAACCCCACATCTCTAGAAGGTCAAGGATTCTCTCCACTCGGCTTAAAATTCTCTTTTTTGAAATATTATTAATATCTTTGTTTAGCATGGTGTTTTGTGCAGTTTATTCATCTTAAAAAATTAATTGTTGGTGGACATTTACTCATAAAGTTTTAATTTGGATAAGATTTGTTAGGTAAAATCTTACATTCATTTCAATTCAAATGTGCTTTCATTAATATAATAATTTCTTCTTTTTTTTTTTTTTTTTTTTTGAACATTTACGTACGTTTAATTTTTTTTTTGTAGTACCTACAGAAGAAAAACAATTCAGAACCATGATAAATGTCGAGCTTAATGAAGAACCTACCTTAATTGCAGGCATCTCTTCGTTCTGTATGGTAGACATTAAAGTTAGGTTCAAAAATATCGATTGAAGACATCTCTGAAAAATGAAACAAAAGCTTGGGACCGAAGAAGAGACAAATTTCCCTATAATTTTGAGTGAAACTGTAGAGAATAACTCGAAGCTTATCCCTGCACAATATGCCAAGATAACTTCAATATGACAAGATGGAGGAAGTTATGTAGAGGGTTTTTTTTTTTTTTTTTTTTTACATCAAGCACCTATAAGCCTGCAAATGTACTGAGACACAGGAAGAGTCATTGAAAATGAAGACGTTATAAATAAATTGTCGTAACCTCAGCAGGACACGGTTCCATCCACGACACAATAACATTTTTAGAAAACTCAACCTAGTGTACTGTTAACTCAAATCACTGGGTACTAGATATTCAATTAAATTATAGCTTCAGGCATTTAAATTATTTTTTATAATGCGGCTGTCATTTTTTCCCGGGTAATTAATCCTCCTTTTGTGGAGAAGAAAATATTTTCGTGACAAAGTTTAAAAAAAAAAAAAAGATTAAATGTGTGAGATATTTAAGTTCGGTACTGCTGAATAACAATAAACCAATGGTTCAAGGAGGTTTTGCAAGTGTTTTTATCAAGCAGTCACCCTTTTTATTCACATTCATCTTGAATGGGGTAAAGATCCGCAGTGCGGGGTTTTACCCCATTTTGTGGGCCAAAACCCCGCAATTTTGTTTTCCCGCTAAATTGTAATTTTCTCAATTATTACTAATCAGACGTAGCTAAAATTTGGAAAGATTATAGGTAACAACCCACGCAATGACTCTAATTGGAAAAAATGGGAAAAAATGCCTTTTATTGACCATGGTGGCATAAAAACTGAAAATCGCGGGGCTTTACCCTCACCTACCCTACTGCTCTTCAATTTTTGCACGCGACTGTGTAAAATATTGTGAACAGAACATTTTAAACATTTTTTAAGGAATAGGTGGTGTGAAAAAAAATATCACCCGGCGAGATTTTGATGCAAGTTCTGGAGGATTCAATAATTCAACAAAAAACCCCCCCCCTTTTTGTAGAACCTTTTAATCCCCCCCCTTTCCATTTCTTCCAGTTGAATGTTGCAATAAGGAATGGAAATAGAAAATAAATGAAATTTTACTTGTCACAAAAAATAGGCTGCGATAATTCCAATATTCAAACTCTTGGCTGCCTTTCACCGATAAGAAAAAAAAAAATCGCTTCTGGATCGATTTTAGAGAATCGATTGTAGCCATCTTGTAAGTTCTCTTGTCAAAGTATTTTTTCTGCTTATTGCAAAGTTGAGAGTGTACAGTCTAAATAATATGCGTATAATTGTAGGGGAAATTCGGGGCAAAGTGAAATAGTTAAGATGACTGAGCGTTTACAGAATGAACTAATTGGAAATCTGTTCTGAAAATTACAGCACATGAAGAAAAAAATATACTATTTTATAATAAAGCTTGCAGTGAAAAATAGTTTTTATTTTTGGCTATAAATTTAAGCCTTCAAACAAAGTGGAAAAGTTTAACTTTTTTTTATTGGGGCAAAGGGAAAAATGAAATGTTTTTGTATTGAAATATTTTCTATTCGATTGTAAAAAAAAATATTTTTGATCAAATGAATCAGTAAATAAAAGGTTGGATGAATAAATGAAAAGATAATGGAACAATAAACGAATAATTAAGTAATTAATTAAATTATACACGAAGAAAAATAAATGAATGGGTAAAAGAATGAATGAATAAGAAAATAAGTGTCTGAATGAATAAATATAAGTGAATTATTAAATGAAGGAATTTAAATGAATTCATTAATAAATGAATACGTAAGTGCTTTAGTAATTGATTGAATGATTAAACGAAATGAACTATTTCACTTTGAACCGCATGTATGAAACTTGACTAATGGTACAAACTATTTAAAAGAAATAAGCTTAATATTAACTAAATAAATACTGCACCGACCGTTAGAAGGACTCAATTAATATTTAAAATGTTAATATCAAGAACTTGATCATTTTTTACTAGGCACAAAATGTTTTTGACTCGCAATAAATATTACAATAAGAGTATCCTTTTTTTTTCATACTCTTTGATATTTGGTGGCATTTTTTTCCTGACTGGAATAGACTGCATGCGCTATCACATAGTTAAAATATTACCAGAAAAGTAGCACTGAAAACAGTGTAAAAATTTCACCATTTCACTTTGTCCCACTATTTCACTTTGCCCCACATTCTCCTACTTTCTGTAAAATAGATTGAGAAATGATTATCATATGAGCATAGTATTATAGGATTGGTTGGGTAAGCAAACTACAAAAGCTGGTAACTATTTGAAACTTGCATCGACGAAAACCATGTAGCTCTAATTTTAGACGTTGAATGATGCAAATGAAGAAATTTTTGCTAAATTTGCAAGAAAGGACCTATTTAATCATGGCCTATTTAAAAAAGAATCCTATTTCAGAGAACACCCTCAACTGTTTCGTTATGCTATTAAAATTTTGTATTGTGCTACTTTTGCGGTTTTCCAGTACAATTCATGTCAGCTAAGTTCACCCTTTTTACCCTCCTCCCTTGAAAAAGAACAAAATAAAAAAAAGTTATCACCCTTATCTTCAAATTTTGATGTTGAAGTTTTCTGAATGACATTTGTTTTGCACCCTTATCCCGAAAAACTTATATACTAGGTACTTTAATAGTAAGGAGGGGGGTGATAATGGGAAAGGATTTACAGGCACTCCTCTCCCCTTCCATTCCTACTGTCAAGGCGCATTTTTGGAATAAAAATTTCCCGTGAAGTCCTTGTCTAAGTAAAAGTATAATTAATCATAACTAACAGAAAAAATAAATAAAACTTCTGTTTATGCATTAAGCATTTATTTATACTGCACTGTTGACTCGAAATATTGCTGAAAGTTTCACGATTAATCGGTTTCTTATTATTTTTTTAATTAATTGCGAAATTTCGTGGCGCCTCTTCGAAGACTTCCCTGCTCCTCTGAAATCACTGCCTTGGAATGCAGATTTGATTTCATGAGTTTTCACAGCAATTATTGCAAAATTTTGATACAATTTATATGATTTAAAACATGTTGACGGATGAAGGATATGAAAACTTGTCCGTTTCGGCCTTTATTAATCAAAAAGCAAGGTCCAGTTCAGGTATTAATATTAACTTTATCTCCTGACGATGCACCATATTTTGCTTTTGGTAAAATAATTTCGCTGCCTTTGCTAATAAGGGAGGCAGTGAGAAGGAGTTTTTGAAAATTAATATGATAAAAATTTTCTCCCGCTTCATAACTCTTCAAGATAGGTAAGGTAGTTTAGCGACGTTTTACTACATTTGCAACAAATCGATTTCAAAAATTTAATAAGAAAGTTTGCAGAGTTAAAATCAAGTAATAAATACCCTTTTAGATTTTTTGTTTAGAACAGTTTTCATCATGATGCTGACAAAATTTTGTACTGAATTATAACTTTTTGTCCTGATATTGCTAATCATTTTTCATTTCTTATTTCTTTGTCTTGTCTTATTTCTTTCCAACCTAGAACGGAGCAAACAAGCTTTACTTTTTGAAACTGAGTTAACTGCTTCGAAATAAGTTCATTCTGTCCACAATTGCTCTTTCTCTCATTGCTATAAATTATTATTTACTTCTCCAGAATATTAGTTTTTCTGCTCTAAAATCAAGTATTATTTCTCCGAAATGGAAAAATTCCCGTTTCAAAAGTTGTATTGCAGCAATTGTAACCCTTCTATGAAGCATTTTGCGTAGCAGAAAAGTATGACTTTTTCTTTTTTCCAATTCAGAACTTGAATTAAATGTGAAATTTCAGAACCCATTGTTTTCCGTCCTAACTACATTTTTATAGACTTGATATAGAAAGGCTAAACTATTACTGCAAATCCCCAAAGGAGGGGATTGACCTATCAAAGTTTTGCTCGGCACAATACATAATTTCCTCTCTCATCAGGTTGTCATGAAAGCGTATATCATTGCTTAGTTGTTGCATTCTTGTTTTGGGGGGGGGGGTTCATTTTATAGGTAGTTGTATGTAGTGTGCTTTAAATTTGCTTTTTTTATACTTTTTTTTTTTTTGTATTCTTTAACTTACAGCTGTAATATATGTGATTTTTTTTTTTTTTTTTTTTTTTGTTACGCTGTTTTTTTACTCGCAAGATTCATTGACTTGTATTTATCATCAACAATATTTTTCATCGTAAGAAGGGGAGGCACTTGATATTTTTGTCCAGAGTGGCATAACTCCTAGGGCCCAACCGGCCCTGATACTGTTAATTTCTTCAAAGTAGCGGCTACATAACAGTATTTAAAAAATGAAAATTTATTTTAGAATGTTAACTCACATATATAGCTCTCGTTCAGCTCTTGCTTAGTATTGCTCGACGAGAGGTATAAGATTAATTTTCAAAATATACATACATATACAGCCGTGGGCAGGTAGACGGCAGTATCTGCAGAAATGAGTTTTCGAGATATTTGAAGAAATGTGTGTTGAATTCAATACTAACAATAGGGAAATGTTGGCATTAGACGTTCTTTTCGCACCTTCTTTTCAGCAGAAACCAAATAAACAGCTCGTACAATAAAGCTTGAGTACAACAGATGACAAAAATGCAAAAAAAAAAAAAAAAAAAAAAAAAAGAAAAGAAAAAAAAAGGAAAAAGCAAAATGCTAATTTTGCAGTTACTGCCCTTTACCTGCCCACGGCAGTAAACTGTCCTGCAGTGAAAAAAATAATTATACTCATATTGCTTCATTTAAAACTGACTGTAAATATTTCAATCTAATTAGACAAAAAAATAGCTATCCCTCATCCGTATTTCAGAATTTAGTAATATTTTTTCGATTTATTTTTTACTATGAGAGGGAAATAATTGGGACCTTTCAAGACGGAGATCAGCAATATTTCAGATTTCTGAAATAACTCTTGGATTTTGTTTGTAATTTTTGCTTTAAAGAAATATTGCAAAACATTTTGACTCTCTTATTGTGTTAAGTCCATAACTAAGGAATAGTTTCATGAAAATAGGTTAGCAAGAGGGTACATTTACAAAGAGGTAATACATTTTCAATAAAAGCAATACCAGTTAAATATTTACCTGTAGTCATTTTCTTTTGCAGTTGAAAAGGAACCGTGTAGAAGTACAAACAATTTATTTTAAAAGCGCGTATTTTTATCCAATTTCAAATCCTTTGCCGAGTTTTTTGTGTTAAAAAATATTTTTTCTTGAAAATACTTCGTTAGTTAATTTTTAAGGATTTTGTTTATTTCTTAACGTTATTAATAGGCTTTGGTAGCTATTTTGTTGTTATTGTTATTCCCGTTACCAGTCAAATCCATTGCCATATTACTGGTAACGAATTCGACAGCTCTCCAAATTAAGTTATTTTAATTCGATTACAAACAATGACCAAGTATTAAACGATTAAGTTCAACGTAGTTAAAGGCAGGGCTTCAAAGTCAGAGTCGGAATAGTGGAGTTGAAGTCGGATAAATTTTGGGGTAATTTAATCGGAGTCGGTAGTCGATGACTCTGAAATTTCTATAGTCTGAGTCGGTTGTTTCTTTCCAAAGAAGTATATAACTCTGCCAGGGCTCCAGAGTCAGAGTCGGAAGCGGACTCATTTTGGGGTAAAAAGTCGGAGTCAAAGGCTCTATAATTATTTCAGGAGTCGGAGTCAGTCATCTCCCCCCCCCTTCCCCAACTCCGCAGCCCTGGTTTAACGGATACAAAACCTAAAAAATGCAACTAAATTTCAGAACTTCACTGTTATAACCAGGGGTTCCAGACGAGTGAATATATTCCCCCTAAGGTGAAAGCATGGTGCCCAAGGGAGCCATGCTGGCCAGGAAGTAGAGCAGGGGTGCGAAAACAGCAGACAATCGCAGACAGCGGTGCCAAAACAGCAAGCAATTGCAAAATTACTTGCTGGCGCGTGCGCTTTCTGCATACATTCACCATTCAACCACTTCAATATGGCGGACGAATGATAGGTTGCATCTATGCGTGGCTTCTATGTCTTTTACATTGAATGAAGTACACTATTGGATTAAATCTCAACTTTTCTGGGATAATTCTTTAAAATATAACAAGTAAGTACAGCTTTTGATCACTTTGTAGCTTTTAGAACTTTCAAACATACTTAAAAGTACGTTTAATGCTTTTCAGTTACCGTTAGTCCGTTACGATACCGTAGTACCGTTAGTTGTTTATTTTCAGTTTACCGTTGCTGTCGTGAAATTTTCATCATTCAAAACGCTACTAAATATATATATCATTATTTTCTTGAGTACTCGATAAGCAACATTTAATCACCAAAATAAAAACCGCAATAAGATTATCAATAATCAACAAGTGAGAACCTAAATAAAAATGATTCTTGTGCTTCGTAGCTTACTACAAAACAGCGAGCGCAAAAAATAAAAAAGAAATCTCTCTCCGTCTAGCTTTTTCTTTTGCTTTTTCGTTCAAGTGTTTGAATCATTTCCTGTTAGCGGTTAATATTTCGATAGCGTTATAAATTTCTTTAAGTTTTTAAACTTGAAAAATTTTATGCGCATTTTATTTTATTGTTATTTTGATTGAAATTTTGAACGTTTCAGAAACGATTTTGTTTTTCCCTAACTTTAATATCCCAGTATATTTTTGGCTCTTCATGTAAATATTCCATAAGTACCTCTACACTTTACTTTCGGTGCGGTTATTTCTCACAAATGATCATTAACTTAACTATGATTATTGGAATTATTACTCGTCTTTAACTTTAAATGTATTTGTGACAACTCTTTGATACCAAGTTAAGTGGGTAGATATTTATTGTTTTATTCATTTTTAATATTACTTTGTAAAAAAAAAAAAACTCATCAGCACGCAGAATTTTTTCACAAGTTTTTAACAGCCTGAGAGTTATTATAATTATTATTATTTATTTTATTTATTTTTAAGAAAAGGATAAAAATTTCACGGGTCCGCAATGTTTTTCATTTGCTTTTACCGACCCGTGGGTCAAAAGAGGTTGAGAAACACTGATGTAGAGAACGATCAGATGAATTAAAGCTATGAGCACTTCTTAACTATGTTGAAAACTCTGAAATATGATCAAATGCTGTAATTACAAGTTTTAATCATTTCCAGTACTGAATTCATGCAATGTGAAAAGTGTGCAAAATATAGACTATCATGAATCAAAACCAAACTATTAAAAAAAAAAAAAATACACAACTGTATTCAAAAACACACACAATATGGGGGAGGGGGGGAGGATCTACAGTAAGGATGCCATTTCTCTCTCCGAAGGTTCATTCTTTTCACCCCGGCTGCCTATTTTTTAAAAGGTGCCTGTTTTTCACCCTAGTTAGAGGTGCCATTTCGGCTCCGTATTAGGTGCCGCTGGTGAACAAACGTTTCACCCCTATAAGGCGCAGAATGTAACCTGTAGTTTTAACAGTGTTCTTAATTATTCGTGGATCTAAAATCAATTGAATTTGCCTAGTAACGGATTAGACTATTTAACCCACAACTTTGAGAAATAAAGTTCGAAAAAAGTATACGAAAAGCAGAAGTGCATATAATTGATTACATTTCAGAAACATCTATCATATACATGAACAACTTTTTTACTTTAAATGGGAAAGTTAAAGGGGGTGGGAGGGGAGGGGAATGCCTTTTGTTGAACTGTATGAATTTATTGGAAATGAGCCATATAAAGAAGTTTAAAAATTCAGTGTTGAATGCAAAATTGAGAAAATGCGGCAAAAATTAACCTAAAACTAATTTTAAGCAAAAGGGAAATTTCCTTTCCAAGAAAACCAAGCAAGCTTTCCAAGAACGGCACTCTGGTATTTCGGCACCAATGCACTCCTGTTTTTATTATTACTATTATTATTTTATCGTACCTGATAACATTCTTTTAAAATACTTGACGAATTCACCCTTCTGCAGCGGATGTTTTGCTTCAAAGCCTCTCCGAAGATAATAATTATGGCTTTAAATTGCATTTTCGCTAAGCTTCGTTTCAAAATACACAAAGCGATTGAGATTCTGACGCTTTTCCCAGAATAATAAAAACCAATTTATAAACAACTACTAATGCATTTCCTCTTTTTTCGTTCCAAGATCACTTTTTTCTTTCTTTCTTTTTTTTTTTTCAAATTCAAGTAAGATGGTAGTTCACAACAGCTTTCAACCCTGTAATTACCCTGTGGTTTTTTGAAATTGGAGAATGAACATTCGATTGCTCTGCCAGAACTTTGCCCGACTCTACCAAACCTGTTTTTATCCATGGATCATGGATCTATAGTGCAAACAAAGCATTCGTCACACGCAACAAATTGAAAAATAAATTTACTAAAGTTTACTAACGTCTTTTCGATTTGGTATTCGTTCGTGTGACTCAGAGGAGATAGGAGCTAGTGTGAACCAAGGTTCTCGATTTGGATTACACCGATGGCCATTTTCAAAAAAAGGTTTTCATGGTGGAAAAGTAAGTTGCATTTTTTTAAATCAGTTTATTAGACTATTTTCTTTTATTATTTCAAGTAAAAAGAGATAATGCATTATAATAAGATGCATTTATTATGTTTTTGAAATTCCCCAAGGTAGCACACATAACGTTTAAACGTTTCATAAACGTTTTAAAATGGTTGTCACAAACAGTGTTGCCAGAATTAAGAACAGCAAATACGGGACAGGTTTCTAGGAGTGAAAGGGGGGGGGGGTTGAGACGTCTATTCATGATAAATCTGAAAAATTCAATCTCAACAAAGCATTAAACCTCACAAAATGTTGCCTATCATATTATAAAATCGTTAATCGTTTTCATTGCAATTGACGACCGACGCATGTGCAAAGATATATTTCCAACATTAGTCAATGAGCAAAGAAGCAACCATTCGGTTCCTCATGGTCTGCCGCCCCAAAAAAAAAAAAAAAAAAAAAAAAAAAACATACAAACCAAATCAAAAGGAAAATAATTTTAGTGTTTGCTCGTGGCCCATGGTTTGCTGCTCTGCCATGCTCATTATTTCACATTTTTTGTTTTACTTTATTTTTCCCCCTCAAAATAATGTTTCGTTCTGTAAAATATTGTTATTAGCTAGAATACGGGACTTTAGCCGTCCCGTATAGAAATTCTCTGGGACGCTGGACAATTTTTTTTAAATACGGGACTGTCCCTTGAAATCCGGGACGTCTGGCAATCCTGGTCACAACGGTAGCGCCCATTTAACAACGTTTATGAAACGAATTGAGCTACCTGGACAGTTTTGTTGTTCATGCTTTTAATTTAATCAGCATCAGCAATAAGCATAAACAAAGCTACGTCCGTCGCACTAACAGCAGCGGCGGATTTACCACGTCGAAAGTGTTACAATTCCAGCGGACTCCCACGACCATAGTCAGGGACGTCGAGGGGCCAATATGCAAACCATGCATTGCAAATTGGCCTGCGGGAGTTTGGGGAAGAGGGGAGGAGGTTATTAAAGGAGAAGGAAAATTAATTTCTCCTCTTTTTTTTTTTTTTTTTTTTTTTAACTTTTTTGCTTGACGGAACTTTTCCTCCTAGAATTAAGATCACGAGTTTTCAATTTTGCAAATTCGAAGCGAGAAATTCTATTTGACCTTATCTTCAGAGCCCCGTATTTACTTCATTAAAAAACAAATAAATGTGTTTTTTTTTTTTTTTTTTTTGCATGAATTTCAAGACTAAAAATAATTTTCTTTTCTGAAGTTAAATAGGACTTGAGTGGACAAGGGGCAGAAAAAAAAAGACAAAATAAACGCTTGTATTTTCAGCGTTTGGAAATCAAAACATTGGCAAAACATATACATAGTGCATAGGCAAACAGTGGGAAGACGGTAATTCGGTGCATCGAACTACGGTTTGTAGTTCGATAAACATATTTTTAAAAAATGCATTGATTAGAGCTTTAACTTCAGTGATAAATACTGAAACTAATTCGAACGTTGTTTTTAGAATAAAAGAGTCACCCAAAGGGAAACATTTTGTAACATTTTGGGTTAGATATTTACCTATAAGTTAAACAAACTATAGCTTACTCCCGAAAAATTGCATTATTCGATCGTTTAAAACAAAGACAAAAGAAAGAAAAGAAAAAAAAAACTAATTTGAATTCTGAAATTTTGAATTCAAATTAACGGCTTCTGTCCCCTCAAGCCTGTCTCTTTCTTGGGCGGTTACGTGTGTATAGTAGTGTGTGTGTGTGTGCAGGCGTGCGTGCGTGTGTGTGTGCGTGCAGTCTTCCGTGTGTGTGTGTGCATGTGTATGCTAGGCTTCCGTGTGTGCATGTGTATGCTAGACTTGTGTGTGTGCGTAGACCTGCCTGTATGCATAAAGACGTGAGTGTATGTGTGTAAAGGTTAGTATGTGTGTCAGTGTGTATGTGTGAAGGAACGCGCGTGTGTGTGAGAGTGTGTATGAGGCGGTTGTGTGTAGGATATGCATGCCACCGGATTCCGGGGGGCAGTGGTCAAAACCAGAGGAGGCGCGTCTGCAGAGGCCCCGGTCGAATCTGAAAAAGGATCCGGAACCTCAAGGACGGTCAAGTGGAAACAATTAGCAGTCGTGATTGCTCAAAAAGTACTTAAAAAATTAATTTCAGTTTCACGTGCTTGAAAAACTATTGAAAAGCCCCTTTTGTCATTTGACGAGAAATAAATACTACACAAATTCAAAATAGTAGAATATCAGAACTGTTCGAACAAAACTTGTCCCTGAGTTGGGTTTTCTCCTTTTACCATCTCAGATGACGCTGTCAATGTCTTTTACATAACAGAAACTGTGGTCAAAATAATTGGAAAATAGTTCTGAAGGCTAAGTCTTAAATATAGTGGATATTATTAAATTAGAATATCAGTAAGTAAATAGTGATTTCAGATCATGCAATTTTATTTTCGTGTTTAAGATTATAAGTAATATTCATCATTTGTTAGATACACGAACACCCCGAAGTTAAATTTTTGGGAGCGCGGAAATTCTCAATTTGCCGAATG